>NC_091943.1:15129782-15429782 GCF_041260155.1 Ptychodera flava
ACTTAGATTTTAGAATGGTTTTTATTAATTAACTTAGCTAATTGAAGGCAGGGGTCCTTGGCCACGTCACATGTACACAACAGTGTACTACATTAAATGGAATATTACGATTAGTTTTGTAAACTTGACAGTTATCGTTAACGAGTTCCTTGCAATACAATCCACTGATGTCAAACGATTGTAATTTGTTATAATAAAGATAAGAAAGATACAGGGATCCAAAACTTTACAAACGGGGGAACATATTTATATATCCTCACCATTTCTTCGCAGCCGAGTTCGTGGAATTTGCAAGCTTGCCTTGTTCGTTTGCAGTTACCTGTCTGTTCGTCGATGTGCATTTGAATCTGAAAAATAAAGAAAAAGAGTCGTACACTTGCATAACGACAGCTTTCCGTTATAAACCAAAACAAGAGACGTTAAAGAAAATGTATTTTTTCTTTGGAACTTAACAAAGAAGGGGTGAATCATGGTGAACACAGATTAAGCAATTTTTGTAAGATCAAAGGTTTCTTACAGTATAAGTTGTTCAGCTACTCATATGCTAAAAACAACTATTGAAATACTGGTAGAAAAATTGAATCAGTGCACAGCATCTAAAAATTTAGTGCAAAGATACCGCTGGTCTGTCACCCGTCTGATGAGGTCGGCGTTGTCGACAGTGGAGCTAAAGACAATGTAATGGCAACTTTTGAAAGGATTCAAACTTCACTGACCTTGCCTCGTGGAACTGCCTCATCGCAGAACTTACACATTACCATTGCTCCAGGACAATCTCTTTCCATGTGATCCTACAGGAATTACAATGAAATCATGCGTCAAATTCGAAATTGTTTTACCTTCTCTTCTATCCTTGATGAACATTTTCCAGGCGAAACGATTTTCACCATGGATGCACAAGCTCCTGGTGGGACTGGAATCTGATATCACGTTCATGACACCGGTAACATTTTTTGATTAAGGAAGGCTCAATTTACTTCTCATGAAAACAAGAAACATGCGGCGTGTTTTCCGTGTCGTGCAGCATGAAACAGCTGACGAAATACTTATTGAATCAGGATAAACCATCCACCTCGATTAATACGTATGCTCGTTCGGGATATCGACTGATGATCAGTGATGCATTTTGAAACAGAAAGGGTTTTAATAAACGATCGCCTGATCATCAGAGTCGCCATAAAGGATTACCTCTCTGCTGCAACAAGTTAGGGCATGACTATAAATGCAGTAGTTTCCTGGAGCGAACACTTATCCCTGGCTTGCCAGAATACTGTCTCATCAAATGTTTGCAAACTGTTCCTCGGTCACTAGCTATTGTAACATCTTCCACTGAATCATGAATTCTTAAAGGTGACAACGACGATCAAAATTGAAAAGAGCAAGAAGGTTCCTATCTTTTCTATTCGCATTTTATCCATCATCAGAAAATAGAAACGTCGAAATAGAACACAATGACATGCAAATTAAATCATACCGTACCCCAAAGTCTTTGTAAATTAATGTGATGTCGCAATATCGGCATTGTATTACTCGCATACGGCAGTTCCTTTCCAGATGAATGTTAAGGTCTTTTCTCTTTATCTTCTCTGAACATCCTTGTTTGAAGCACGTTATCAGACCATAATCACATGTTTCTTCGTGTTCCTGCAAATTGGAGACCGGGGATGTTAGTAAGGCATAACAGGGGGACATGCTATACCAGGACATATCAATACGCAAATAACGGGCGACGCGCTGACCATTAACGTTTATTTGTGGGAAAGGGCGAGAGGAAAGCCAAAAATTAACGGGCGAGCCCGTTAATTTGGCTTTTCTCGAGCCGGCGCCCACAAATACACGTTAATGGTCAGAGCGGAGTCTGTTATTTCCATTATATTATCAGCGAACCCGAGAAAAACCGTCAAAATTTGCGAAAATTTCCGGAGCGAACGACAACTGGGCCCCAGAAACTGAGCAATACGCGACGCACTGTCACGCGCGCTGTAAAAATTGGCAAATCCAGAGATATTTTCAGAAAAAAGTAGCTCAACTTGACCTACAAGTGCTCCATTTATTTTGTGATTGATTATGATTTACGTTTGAGCTATAAAAGTACGATACTTTGAGTTGTTAATCTTATTATTCATATTCACGGGCATGTAAACGAACCATTACTGTGTATTTGTGGTCGGTCACGTGGTTCAGCTCGACCAATCAAAATGCGACGGGCAGGGCATGGTAATATAATCGACAATTTTGCTGTCTTTATAGAGTTATTTAGACATTTGATCGATCATATTAATTGTTTAAGTCCAGAACCATGAGTAAGGTAGATGCTCACAAACGTTTACAATTCTTTCTGATATGTGGGGTTCATTTTAAAGCTCGTGGTGTAAGAAAACTATTCACCGGCTTAGTTTTACGAAATTAGAAAATTTTATTTTTCTCCTTAGAGTTAACACAGGAATGGCGGCCATTTTGAATTTTAAATAGAGTTGATGAATCTTGAGTTATTTGTTTCTCTTGTACCAAATTTGCACGGTGACTCCCGATTTTTATTCTTGATTTGAAAGAGAAATCAAACAAAATTTTAGGTCTTACAATTTCGAGGCGCATACTACCTCAAATGTTAAGTCGAAAAAGAATATCTTACACCCCTTGTGCCGTTCTTACGGACGGACGGGAGGGGGAAAATATCACGGAATATGTGCTTACTACTAAGGAGCAGGTATAAATTCGGTTAGGCATGATAAACCTAGTCATGCTGGGATATTTATAGGTAAATTATATATTGTATGTATGTCTATGGTATTGACATAAGAGATTTGCAGAACCGAGAAACTCCCCTTTTATTGGTGTGTAGCGCTAGCAGTGGGTATGTTACAGGATGAACTTGAAGAGATGTCAAAACATAAATTGAGAAAAATTATTCTACATTGGTTCGTGAACTGGACCCAAAAATGACCGAAAGAACTTTGATATTCAACATATGTGTACTCAGAGCAAAATCTGCGCAACTACATTCATGTTTGTGAGGATGTCTACATTACTGGGTTTCTAGCTTTCTTACAAATTTTCAAAATTAAAACTTTTGACGATTTTCTTTAAATCTGGTGCAGCCACCGCAAATCGTATGTCCGTACCGACCGTACGTTTCGAAGAAACCCCACATGAAAATACGGGGGGGGGGGGGGAGGGAGAGAGTTGGTCATAAATACAACACTATGAACAACTTGTGGCCACGTGCACGTTGCCTTGGTTTTCATATGTGGGTTTTATGTTGTGTATATGTTTTTATGAGTTGATGAACTTATTCTCGGTAAATGTTGACAGTAGTTTTTTTTTTATTTCGCCGAGTAATTTTGACATTTTTATATCAAAATCCTTTGCTAGGTTTTTCAGCAACACAAAACCTATCACGTCACCATTCATGTGGTGCGTGAATGAGTCACTCCTTACTGATTCATGCTACAGAATAACACAAATTATCGAACATTCCCGTCATTCCAAACTGGTAGGTAAGTGGTTGGTGGATGGGTAGGTAAGTAGGTAGGTGTGTCTAGTAGCTTCTTCCTGTAAAACATGGACATACTATAAACACTGACAAAGAGTGCTCTTATAAAGGGTAGCGTATGACGTTTGTAATTTCTGCATACTTCATAAATGTGCTAATGTTGAGAAAACGTTCATATTTTGTAATACAACATGCATCAAAATTTTCATAGCTGTTAAAGCAGCAGCGGCTATAATTTCTCAATTTTAAATATTTTGTGGTGTCTTTGCTCTGTTCATTAATTTCATTTTCAATCAAATTCATTACGATGTTTTCCCATGTTACTCCCTATAGAATATTGAAAAAAAATCGAAGTGTTGATGTCCAGCACGCCAACTTGGCTGGCATGTTAGAACACTCCTATGGTATTGTTGAATGACGAATTTTAATGAGGATTTGATTTGCCGAATGTTTCAACAGTTCTGCAAATGCCCTTTAGTTCAGGAATGGGACGAGGAACTTGATAAATACATGACAAATTGTCAAAATTCTAAAAACAGTTTCTGTTTCTGTCGTCATATGATAATACATGTATTTAAATTGGAACCTTCTCAAGACCCTTGTTTTTCATGCTGATGACTCATTTTGGTGACCAAAGTATATGTACTGCTGAGTCTGAAAGCTCGATCAATCAACCTCCCATCTTTTACACTTGGAATTTTCATATTTAAAATCACATTACTTTGCTGGTGAATTCGACTTTTTTATTGTCATATCTTGATATGTTCAGGTTGTTTGTTGACTAAATCTGTATTAGTATTTACAAGCTTCTTCAGTTCTATTTACTAGTACAGTCTTTGTTTCTCTTGATCACCGATTTGAAAGGACAGGCATGTCTGCCAATTTTACTTCTGATTGAAATTTAAAGCTAACTGGCTTAGAAAATCATCTGTCTTCGAATGTCACAATTTGTCGACTTGAATACTTCAAAGAATTTCAACAAATTTCACTCATTCATCCATCCGTCCATCCATCATTCCATTCATCAGTATACACTCGTTCGTGTATTCATTTTATTTACTTATTTATCAGTTCAACTTTAATATTTAAAAAAGACTGCTTGTTAAGCAATACACTTTCATACTTTGGAACAGGCACATGTTACAGGAGGCATGATCCTTTTATTGGTAGAAAGGGAATTTTAAACTTTGTTCAAGTGGGCGCTGCACCCAACATAGCGTATTTTGCTCAGAAATCACTCTTTCGCAAATATTCATTCAATTTAATTTATTTGTAAACCCGAGATTAAAATATTGGTTGGGTTTACCTTTGAACTTGTCAAGTAGTCGTAAGGTGCGTGATAAAGAAGTTTTAATTTATTCAAATACATGCAAATCACCCAACTTCCTGGCTTCTTTTTCCTCCCAATTTCAAAATTTCCAAAGAATTTAACTCCACTCTGGCTTGGTCAAATTTTCTGACATTATATTGAAATGCTACATAGCAAAACGACTATTTTGTTTGGCAATAAAGTTTACATTTTGAATAAGAGGCATTTTAATTTTGCTAATTATGATTTTAATCATTTTG
Organism: Ptychodera flava; assembly: GCF_041260155.1. NCBI lineage: Eukaryota > Metazoa > Hemichordata > Enteropneusta > Ptychoderidae > Ptychodera > Ptychodera flava. The sequence goes on from NC_091943.1 coordinate 15,134,845, forward strand.
TGAGTGTCAATCTTTCAACCCTTGCCATTTAGAATGAGGATAGATAATGCAAAATAAACTAGTCGTTTTTTTCCACATATACTCTTCTTTCAATTGAAATATTCCATTTCATAAAAGAGCGTCAACTTTTTGACTTACATTAATTTTTATCATAATATCAAAATTGAGGTTTTTTGCCCGAATTACACACCCAATTCATCCCGCGAGTAAACTAATTTTGCCAAACTAAACGTTAGATTCTCTGCTTTTTGAAAACATATAGTATGAGGGGGTTTCCTTGTCATCTTTGATGAGAAATATTGCTTTGAAAAAAAAAACTGTGTTGGCAACATGCAGCTCCACCTTAATGTTCAAAGATTAACAACTTAAGAAATTTTCTCACTAAGATATCGACTTGCTTGCTTTCACTATTAGTGAACCTAGAATGTAGAACCAAGCTATTTATGATGCTTGCGCTCCCAATTGATTTTGAGAAGAGTCTTTAATCATATGAACGACAATAAAAACAGCCACTTTTTCCTTTTGAGAGAGGGCGCGATTTCATAGCCTCAAAATATAATGATGGCTCGACATCTTTCAGCGTATGTGACAGTCGTTATCTTGACCATCCCGCACACCTTTATTGTATGCATTTATCTGTCTGTTTTTTGGAGTTCTTCAAAGGTGTCTGGACTCACAGTAAGAATGATGTCCGCTTGCAACAGCTGACTGGAGGACCGATATAACCTCGTTTTGTGTTTATTCACATGTTGTCTCTTTATTATACAAAATAAACTCAGAGCTCAAACACATCAAAATGCTTATCCTATAGGAAAGCCATCAACGGTCAAGTATAAGAACATCATGCAGTTTCGAAAGTGTTTACCAATAATGAAAAGATGTTGCACGTTATTTTTTGTAATATAATATTAATTCAATATTAGGATACATCATATCTTTAGGATACATCACATCTGAATGACATCTCCCCAGACATTGTACAAACCAACTATAGAGAGAGTGGAGTGTTACGTGTGTGAAAGGATAGAAGTGTAGACGGATAGACAAACACGGAACATCGTTGATCAGCTTTGCATCGATATCACGCATAATGAATCAGGTTTCAAATAGTGAGACTATGAATTTAAAGAATGAATTACAACCAATCTTCCGAGACGAATATGAAGACTGGATAACGACAAGCTTATTATCTTAGTCCATGAGCCAGACCCCCAAAATTGGTCGATTGGTACCATTTGGGTGGGCAAATTCCCCCATACATTTTCTGAAAGCCCGAAATCTGAACTTTCTGAAAATCTTTGGTGGACATGTCTCAGAAGTAGCTTTCTGTCTCAAAAGTTGTTGTCATGGCAACCATACTAAAAATCTTAAAAGTTAAGAATACTATACAAAACTGACTATTTAGTGAACAGCAAAAGATATTTACATGATTTCATGACACATACTGGTACCTCACATTATGGCCTTTCAGTTGACCCCATGACCTTGAACATTCTGGGTCAAGGTCAATAGGTCATGCCCATAACATCTCAGAATTTCTGTAAAATCAAGCATTTTTCACAAATACTTTTCTGCTACGTTTACATAACATATAATAGAAACTCAAAAACTTGCTCAACAATAGCCACAGATGTGTGCTCTTTGAAATTAGTATGTTTTGTATCAGGGATGATGTCGTTAGTGAGTAATTACCAAGGCAACCATATGTGTGTTTTCAGTTATGCATGTAGCCTATGAGCCAGACCCCAAATTTTGTCAATTTGCTTCCATTTGACTCGAGTGGGGAACAAAGCCGCCTTTTAAACCTGAAAATCTGAATTTTGAGAAAATCTTCATTGGACAGTTTGCTGAATATGCTTTCAGTGTAAATATTGTTGTCATGGAATCAGCATTCAAAAGCATTAAAATTAAGCATACTATGTAAAATAGATTATCAAATACACGACAAAAGATATTTGATTGGTTTAAGAATTCATATCAATAGTTCGCATTGCTTCTTAACTGACCCAATGACCTTTAAATTTGTAGGTCAAGGTCAATAGGCATTGCCTTCAGCAACTTAGAAATTGTTTAAGGTGGGATTTTTTTGCAAATAGCTTTGCAACATTTTTACCAAACCAAAAGTACAAACATGAAAACCTAGTCAGCTATAAGAGCTAATGCGATCTCTTTAAAATACTAGTGTTTTTTATCATATACCTTGTTGACAGGGCGGCAATCACCATAGCAACCATCAATGCATTTTCAGATACAGTAATAGAGCGACATTGGACATACCTTTGCATGTATATTAATGGTTATAAAATCATAACTTTTGTGTGCTAAGTACACAGCAATGTCAACTAAAGTCATATCGACAGTAAAAGAGGTCAAAAGGCAAATATACGTAAGTGTGTTTGATTGTTTAAAAAACAAAATTTGGCAAAGTTTTATGTTTTTGTTTTCATGTTCACTTATCAAAAATGAGTATCTGTCGGACCAACGTAGTTAGTGGGAGATGATTATAAGCTTGTCAACGAGTAGGCAAGTAGTCTGATCTCAAGAGATACCGATATACTATAACTTTTTCCGGATTTCATGTTGAGCTAACCTGTATCTCAAGATAAATGCTTTTGGTTGTTATTTTCCATTGGGGCGGAGCTTAGGTCACATGGGAAAAGCTTTAACAAGAGGCCTAGCAGCCGATAGACTTCTGCTGTTATGTATTGCTTAAAAATAAAAAGGGTCAGGTTTTGTTTGCAAATAAACTTTGTAATACTGATACATCTGCTTATGTTGATTTTAGGAACACTGAACAAGGACATCCTTGCAAATGCATGTATTACTATTATATAATAATGTGCTCTTGTTTTTCATCTCTACCATAAATATGCAAGTATTAGCAAAATTTGAAGAAACTGAAGTAATACCTAGGAACCTTTAAAGATAATTGTGAGAAAATTGTGTTTTTCAAACAAAAACGAAAAAAAGGCCCAAAAATTTCAAGTACGAAACTTTTCTTCTCAACTTGAATAAACCTCACTCAGGTTGTCCCTAGGAACCCACATAACACATTTCAAAGTTGATAAAAAGGAAGAAATGCCCCAAAATACAAATATGTAAATTTCACCATGATTTGAACAAATCTAACTGAACTCAGCTAAATTAAAATGAGTTGCATACCAGTATTGAAAGCAATTAGACCAGCAGTTTCAGAGAATAAAACAATTGTTGATAGATGACGGATGACGACGGACAATCCACCTATCTGATATGCTCCACGTCACTGACAGCGGAGGTAAAAACTGCGTAACCACCTTAATTCCTGAAAAATGATCGCTGTGTCGTGAATATCTTGGTCCAGTTAGTTGCGCTGATTTAATGACTGTCGGTTTCAATGTTACACATGTTGCTACAGCAAGTAGAATTGCAACTTCAGTTCGCCTTTTTTGAATCTATCCGCCTTTTGTTGAAAGTTTTGAATTTTGTCTAGGCATGTACAATACACATATCATGCGCATATAATATCCGAGTAATTAAGTAACAAAGAAATCGTCAACATATAAAATAATTCAGCTTCATGCGATATTTCTTATAAAACTGGAAAAGTGAGTTGTGTAAGTAATAAAATCAAACATCTTGAAATTAAACTTCACTAGTACTCCAAGGGAGTGATTCATTTGTTGTACATCCTATTGGTTTTGTGGTCATATACTCACTTATTTTTTCAGACATGGAAATTCACTTAACCTTTGGTGATTAAAATACAATTAGTCACCTCTTAAATAATCTTTAATTTAATGTATATTTCAATAAAGTAAAAAAGATTAAGTGGCATTTCTTTTTTCACGCAATATCATTGTCTCGATTTAGTTTGTGAAAAAAATTGTTAAATCTAACGTAATGGATGTTTCAGAGGATGTTAATCAAACAAGCGGGCGAAAACTGTGCAAATATTACGTCCACGTATCATTTAAGGTGCTATGGCTCACATCTTAATAAGCTCGGGGAACTCAACTTTTGGAAAGGTTTGTTCAAAGCAACCAAAATTCGCAAATTTGAAACTGTATTACATATTGTATAATCTAGACCGCGGAGAAAGTGTTCTCACAAGAAAACACTTAGTAGACTTGAATGTGAAAATTCAGTTCAATCTACTATTAACTGCAATCTGACTCTAGGGTGTCACAAAGGGATGCTACAAATACTGGAGTCTATCAGAAAAAGATGTATAATTTGTGAAAGAACAAAATATGTAATAAAGGGGCTAAACACGAGAACCCCTACATCAAGCAGTAGACTTGAGGCCAAACATAAGTTTTTGGGAAAATACTGTAGAAAGGATGATGACTATAACGTCAAGGGGTATTGTAGCAGCAGAAGCACACTCATGCCACCGCAGCTGCTATACAGTACCCGGCAGAACTAACGCAACAAAAGGCAAGCCTCGGGCAGGCCACAGGCTTGCCCCAGGCAAGCTCAGGCTCACATAGGCTTGCCTGGGTCTGCTACAAAAACCCTTGATTTTACAGAATGCACAGTCTGAGCTTGTGTTTGATAGCTGGCATACCTGTACCAACATTACCTTGTCGTGATTGGCGACAACAGCTGGAAAATGTCTCGTAGCTTATGCTTCGTTGTTACAATATTCGACAAATATTCGATATCATGGCTAATATGAACACATCTTGTAAGACTGAAGGACAGCCAGGGGCGTAAACAAGTGACAAGATGGAGTTCAGTTCAGATACAGCGCTGTGATGGAGATACTTGTAGAGTTCAGTAATTTTTTCCCACATAAATGAAAATTGGTCAAGGAAAGAGCCGATACCGTGCAACAAAATATTTGGAAAATGGAATTCGATTGTATGGTCGTAAATGTCCAGAGTCGTTCATTGCCGTCCACACGACGTTAGGTCGTTATCGTTCAGCTGTCAGTGAATTTGATTCCGCTGGAGCCATTCACATCATTTCCAAACCCGTCGAATATGTTCCGACGAAGGTTCGCCCAAGAAGAAAATATTTTCTTCCTTCGCTATATATGTCGTTTTACGTTTCTGCCAAGTTTTCTTTTAAAAAGTACGCCGAAGTTTTCTTATTTTGTTCTTTAAAATGTATGGACAGGCATTATTTCTCATCTCAAAATAGTATATGTCCCAGGACAATAGTTAAAAAAACCCCACCCTAGCTGTCTTTTTTTTGGGCACATTACTAACACTATGATTTGTTTTCCAGAATCTGAATAACAGAACTATTATTGTTCAGAGTTTTCCACTGACTTTTGACAGCAGGGCGTGACATCTGGCCACATTTTAGGTAACAGAAAAATTGTGTAGCCTGTCCATTTACCACTCAGGCTTCCGTTAGGAGATGAAGCCATGAAAGTGGTTCTGAAAGTTTATTTTTAATTTACTAAACAACAGACATCAAAACAGGTCCAATAATCATTATCATTCAAGGTAACTAAGAAATTTACCAGGTCAAAGGAATATATCAAAAAATGACAAAAGCAATGGGGTAATCTTGAACCACGAAATACTTTTGGTACCACTTGTCCGGAATGGGTACGCGTACCCTGCCAGCTAGCTGCCCCCATCAAAATTGACCCAAAGCGACAAATCTAATACAACGTTACCGGAAATTTGATAAATATCTGATAAACATTACGTCGATGCGCAGTTAGTTTGTTCAAGCGTTTGGTTGACAGTTGATGTCTTGATATCGATGATATAATGCGTTGATATGCAGTCAGCAACAGGGTTACATTGTCTACTGGTTCCGTAAAATTAGATATTAAATGTCTAAACCTTCGCCAATTTCAAAATTAAGACTTTCTACAGCTGAGTAGCATACACACGCAGATCTAGATCGCTTAAATTTGATAATTTTCTCTTGATACATTTCCAGAAGCATTCCCTTGTCTTACTTGTTCGGCGTCGATTTTCATGATGAGCGTCCATTTTTGCTCACGTGTTTACACACGTGAGCATATGTCGCAGCGATGTCTGTCTGTCTGTCTGTCTGTTGGTCCGATATCTCAAAAACGGCTTATCAGATCAGAATCAAATCTGGTACAAAGATTCAGTTAGCAAATGGCAAGAACTGATTAGTTTTTGGTGGGTGTGGCTTGCATACTTTTTGCTCATTGCATTTTGCCAGGGAAAACGTAGAGGATCATAGAAAGTCAACATAACATTGGTCGTTGGTCATTTGTAATTAGTAAGTTAACGATGAAATATGTTTGTTTTATTTAGTGCTATTTACTTTTGATCAAGCGGTTCAAAACAGTAGTTTTATTATTAGCTCTATCAGACACTTTCATTTTGTTATCTACCGTTGATATACTTACGGCTGATGTCCAGCAGCATTAAAAACTTATTTCTGACTGGTCTACTTCTTTGTTAGATCAGGTGCGGGCCACGCATATAAAGGTATAAGTACTTGGGCTCAGTACGTTGTTCAAATTGTCACGTTAAAGTTCAGATGTCATGTCACTAATGATTTTGCATTTACGTAAACGTTCGAAAAAACATTAAAGTGACACATGTTTGTTTACAGTAGTATGAACTTCTGAAGATATACATTATTGGTCAATACGTATAGCTATAGCTAATAGCTGTAGGCTGTTAGCTAACTATAATGTTGTTGATATTGCTTATCATTGATAATTATGATGTTTAATACAAACTGGTACCATAAAATACTCTTTCCGTGTAAAAACATATACGTAACACCATAGAAATCACCACATTATTCTATGTTTAACCTTGTTCTTTCATTGACCTTGACCTTGGTTTGAAAAGAGCATCAGACAATGTGGTCAAATTTAATACCGGTAGAAGCCACATGTATCGTTTATCAAAGACAAGAGTGCATCTTTGCTGACAAGAGTGCACCTTGCTTGAAAATGTCAAAAAGTGCACAACAAAAGAGACACTATTTCTGTGCATAGTCACCTGAAATGTAAACTTTCCATGTTTTGAACTTTGACCTCATTTGGTCGTGTACGCCTGACCTTGACTTTAAGGTCACATCTTGAGTGAAAGTTAGAATGTGTAACATATCCTATTTATGTTATCAATTTTGGTATGAACATTTTCATAAAGCAGGATATTCACTTTTGTATACAATTGTACTTTCTAAATAATTCAGATGTTTGTTTCTATGGCAACGGTTTTCACCCATTACTAAGCTACCAAAACTTTTCAGAAAATTCAGAGTTTCAACTTTCAAAAATATATAAGTGTGAGATTCCCCTCTGCTCGCCCCAAATAGTACCAATTGACCATAATTCGGGCCTGGCTCATAGAGTACATATATAACTGAAAACACACTGATGGTTACCTTGGTAATTACTCACTACCAACAACATCCCTGATACATAACATACTAGTTTTCAAAGAGCACATATCTGTGCCTATGTCTGAACAAGTTTTTGAGTTTCTATCATATTCTATTTTAATGTAGCAGAAAAGTATTTATGAAAATGCTCTATTTTATCGAAATTCTGAGATGTTATGGGCATGACCTATTGACCTTGACCCAGAATGTTCAAGGTCATGGGGTCAATTGAAAGGCAATGATGTGAGGTACCAGTGTCTGTCTTGAAATCACGTAAATATCTTTTACCGTTCCCTAGAAAATCAGTTTTATCAAAAATTCTTAGCTTTTAGATTGTAAGTATTGTTGCCATGACAACGACTTTTGAGACAGAAAGCTACTTCTGCGACCTGTCCACCAAAGATTTTCAGAAAGTTCAGATTTTGGCTTTCAGAAAATGTATGGTGGAATTTGCCCACCCCGAATGGTACCAATAACCTATCTGGCTCATGGACTCTCTCTCTCTCTCTCTCTCTCTCTCTCTCTCTCTCTCTCTCTCTCTCTCTCTGAGAGACTCTATATTTCTCTCCTAGTCTGTACATCTTTTCTCTCTCCAAGTCTCTAGATTTGTAAAACTGATCACACTGCTTCTGAACATATGCAAACATGTTTTACATCAAAGCGCATGACATAGCTTTTACGAATACTTACATGACACATCAAAAAAACAAGTTGAACGATTCACACAACATTTGATATTCATCGACTCGCCCCCAGAACGTGATAGTATGGCCATCAGCGGTTGGTTTGAGGCCCCCTCTTTGGACGAGGATTATTGACCGATCTCGTACTAGAAAATCTCTCCTTTAGCAACATTTATTTTACAAGTACAGTGTGAGCTAAACTAAAAACGGAAACGTAGGCACGGTAAGGATAAAGGCACGGTACGAAGCTATGGTACTGATATATTGTAAGGTACGGTACGGTACTGGTAGGGTCAGCGGATACGGTACGGTTAGAATACAGTACAGGTGCGGGTACATTTTACCATAATGAACTTTAATGCCGAGTGTTACCCACGCAATTCTCAAGTTATGCCTTTCGAATCGTTTTAAGCCGACTTGAGTGCGACTAATGATAGAAATCTGGAATTAAAACACCACACTCTCGAAGAAACTTTTATATATTGACTGATGAACAGAGGGGATTTGCAATGCAATGTATGAACACACACTATTGCTGCCTTGCTACACTACACCTGTGGCTCATCACAATTTGTCATTATTTACAGTAACTTAAGGTGATTGAAACTACTGATATTCTCTATCTGATGGGCTTTCTGTGATGCAATAAGGACCATGAGTTTCAGCCAACCAATCAGTTTAAAGCTTTCGAGACACTGCCCGGACATACTTGATTAGGGCGTGATTTGGCCGAAGATTTTGGGTGGGTAACATAATAGGTATGAGTATGTAAATGAGACACACAGTGAAACCTAATGTCTTCCTCTATGGTATTGAACTGAGTTCATGCTTAATCGTTAATACTGCCATTGTTGTTTCATGACATATTGGATATTTTTGTAGGAAACTGGTTGTTTCTATCCCATAAGTATATTAAGTTAGTTTGGCTAACCCTGCTTTATTAAATATTGTTCCGAGACATCGCCTTCCTGGCATTATGCAAACAATGTTCGTGTTACGGTGCGATATGTTGATGTAGTGATGATGAAAATCACGTGATGTTTTATAATAATTTCGGGGAGGGAGGGGCACTCGGCTCTGAACTTGGTACACCTAGAAAGTTCAAACTACAATGCATAAATGGGGGGTCGTGAGTCTACACTTTTGTCCAAACTCTACATTTTCCTACAAAACCATAGGTCAAACGTTTTGCTGAAGTCATAAACTGGTGTGAATCACATAGGGGTGTTAAACGGCGATGAAAGTGCCATCCCGATCACATTAAGTGATTTACTTTATTTAGTATTCGATTTCTGTTGAAAAGAATGTTTTAACAACGGGTTTCTTTGTCATTTTTCCAAAAATAAAACGACGTCAAACACTGCCTTAACAAATGATGACATCACTGCAACTCACCGTCGTGGACACGGGACCACCCTTTTGGATTTATGACGATGATGTTATGTATAATCTAGTCAAACTCATTTCCCGTTTCTACTGATGAACTACATTTCACAGATAAAATCATGATAGTTCCGCGTAGTTCAATGCAGTGTTTGAGGTTCATGTTCGGTTTCGTCACCCCTCATCTAAACAGTACGATCTACTGTAAAGCATATTTGCATTTTTCTCACCACATATTTGATGAATATTCCGGTCCATTCGCATCCTTCGTTGATACATTTTGCGGAAAGATTTCGCATTTCTCGTTTGATCGCATAGTCTGGATTTATCTGAAAAATAGATTGACACTAAGGGAGTGTTGGCAGACAGTCAAACCTCATAAGATCCTGAATGTTTCACTAGCAGAGTAAGCATATTGTCAAAAGTTTCACTTCTCATATTGCGCCATAATTGATTGCAAAATGCCGAACAGCAAGATACAGACAGCTGGCACTCTTTTTTTCTTTTTCTTTTCTTTTTTTATAATTTCTTGTCGGGGGCCTACTGTCAGCCCGGGTCATTTTATATAATATATGTAAAACCTACCGTCTCAATGCAAAGAATGCTATCTTCCAATGTGGGGTCTTCAGTTGAACAAATTGGGCACTTGTAACGCCTTGCTTCCCTATAACAATAAAAGGTCGACATTTCGTGATTCATATTGACGAAACGTGTTGTTGTATAAAGGTTGAGCAGGACCGTCTTAAAATAACTATTACCAGTGGCCTACCGGGTACCATTCTACAGTCTCCTGGCCGATGTACAGATATTTTGCAGGCGGGGAATGCGGATATAAAGCTTGTGAGGTATAATTATCCGGGCAGGCAACTTTTCACTTTAGTTACCTGTTAAGATAGCTGCTTAATGTTGTGATTTTTCTTCGTAACATAAGCCTGCAATTCGTTCAGCCTTTTAAAAATTCATTCCTCAGAGAGAGCTACTTTGATTTCATTATTTGGGCGTTGGCCCTAATGATTTTGGCAGCAACCCAGTCGATTTCGAGTAATTGAATCATAGCTTTATTTACACATACTTGAACTATTCTGAGGTACCGGTACTTTGTACAAAATTGGAAAATGAAATTGAAATTGTACTGATCTCCATAAAATTTGGAAAACTTCCCTTCCGTCTTCTCGTCATCACTCCCTCCCCACACTTCAAACCAGTAGACCTCACCACCTGGCTGTAACCCCTGCACAGAAACTACTAGCTACAATAATTATACCCAAGGTGCGCCAAATTTTTCTGTAGTGTTGGCTGTGTAGCGCCAACACGGTAGAAGAAGCCGGCGCACGGCCCGTGGGCGACAATTATTGCAGGTAAGAAGCTCCTACCTATCCCGATATAATTCCGGCTCTCCAAATTCAATCTGCAACGCTTCGCCCACAACCGAATCTGACTCATTTCCTGATCGCATACCTTTTTTCGGCCAATGACTGAATGTCCCACCCACTGATGGCTACCTGTCCGCTTGTCACGAACTCCTTATTGTTTCGTGTGTGATCTAACACCAGTAACACATTCACCTGTGTTCTAAAATTCCGCTATGCGCCCAACAGACGTGTGTACATATCAGGCATATGTACACGCGCATTTGCGCAGAGAGGATCCGGAATTTCAGAACACAGGTGACTGTGGGATCTACGCGTCGACTCACGACAGTCTTTTCTCATGGGCGCTCGGCACATGTCTGGGATAGATGTGATATATGATATCTGACTTGATAACAAACGCCATCCGGCTATAACGCACGCCTGTGGCCCGGAAATAGTATAAATCAATAGGTTCCGGGTTCGTAGTGTTAGGCTACAACACGTGTGTGACGAGATCCAGAACATTCTACTACGAATGGCGTCGCTGTACAGCACTGTTCAGTACTGTATTTCGGTGAAAATCCCGAAAACACTGTGTGCGAGTACGGTGACGAATAGGCTAAATCTACAAACTTTCATATCTGTCATTCAAGAAACTTGTCTCCAACAACATATGTTAAACGATATGGTGTAACCGCATGATAAGCTTTAAGGCCTATTTGTTGTATTTGGTGTCGTGACTTATTACGCTGCACTTCTCTCAGTGCGGTAGTTCTTTGTCCTCGACTAAATTTTGCTGCCTGGCTGATCATGTCTGCCATTAATTCAAGATCGAATATATATAGTATGCAATATATATATATATATATATATATATATATATATATATATATATATATATATATATATATATTGCAACCAAACACTCTACCTTATTAGATCGTCAATGCAAGAAGAGCAGAACCTGTGGCCACATAGACTCTGTCTGGGCTGTTTTAAGATCAGAAGACAGAGAACACAGAGGTATTTTTGCTGTGCTCCTCCTCTGATGACCATTTTGGAATACCCGGGCATTTCACGTAAAGTACACCGTGCGTCAGCTGATACTCAAGTAGTTTTTCGTGTGTTTCACGGTTGTATGTATCTCCAAATTTCGTAGACCGCACATAATCCTAAAATTGAAAGAGATTACTCGATTAGCAGTTGCTCTTAAAAACAGAACAAGATGTAGTATCATAATAGTGCAATCGGCTTTCCAGACGGAACATAGAGATTACTGTTACCTGTGTGCGGTCCAAACTGTTTTTGTACCGTTCCTTTGGTGAGCAGCCCGGCCTGGCAAAGGCCAGACTTTATGTGAATGTAAGTGGACGCTTCGTACCAGTGCTTTTAAGCCACGTGTGCCATGTGGGGCATAATTCATTCATTTATGTCCCGTATGTTCACCCAACATGGCGTGCTGAAACGTCATTGAACAACCCACGGACTCCTGTGATTGGACGATGTAATAACAATCACGCGTGCACGCGGTCCCGGTCTTTGTATGTGTGGGCAATCAAAGGAGTTAAGGTTTTCAGCAGTGACCCCATGTTTTAAATATAGACATTATTTTGACTCATTGTCATTTGGTGCCAATTTGTATTCATATGGGTAGGGGAGTGTATTCATAGGCGACTTAGCCTACAGAAAATTGAGAACACTGTACATGTTTGCATGCTATCAACTAAGGATGTGTGGATGGTGTGACTTTTCAAAGACTGGAAATCATCTTCATCAGAGGCAGAGATAACATGGTGAATATAGACATTAGTCCTTCGTTTTATTGTTTTGCTTGTTTCCCTTCTTCAACCTCGACACACGGCTGAAATTGCCCCTGAATGTCCAGATCGATCGCAGTGCGGTTACAGACTACACTGTCCTTTACCTTGAAATAATATTTTGTAATTCAGAAGTCCGTATAAAGGTCAGTGAACGATACGAATTGCCCTTCACCTTGAGTAAACTTCGTTGTCAGGGACATTGATTGTGTTTGCGTCATTAACACCGTATTTCCAAGGTTGTAAACAGTGAATTTGCGTCATTAACACCTATTGCTAAGTCAGGGCCCTGAGATGGTTATAAAAAAATATGGCACGTTTATTTAATAATTGTATAATTGTAAATTTCACATATTTGAGGCCTTATGAGAGGAAATTATATTAGTGTATGAGAGAATGTTTGAATAGCTCTTAACCAATCAAGGATTATTAGTTCATTAATGATTAGAGAGTTAGCTCTTCGCAATTCCTTTTAAAAATAGAGGAACAAAGACTATCCTCACCACCTCTGATGTGTAACCTTGTATTTCAGGAATAAATCCAACTGGATTGATATTCACATACTTTAAGAGTCTCTACTCTGTTTCAAGCTCCCGACATACATGTACCTCTCAGCCATGGGTGAACTTCCCAAGACCAATTACATCCTACATCCAGATCTGAGATAACAGCTTTACTGTAGGGAATGTCAACTCTGTCCTGTGGTTCGAACTCACTGTATGCCATTGTTCCGCAAGTCAAAGAGCAACCGATTATGACGCTAGTCAAAACTACAAATAAGCAGTCGAATGGCTGATGTAGTGTACTTTGATGTTTTGACAAAAACGGTATCGAAAGTTCACCTAATTACGCAATGAGATATCACGAGATCTACAAATAATATATGTTGTAATCAACATGAATAAAAGCTGAACTCTATTGTAAAAGGTCAACCTTTAAAACGCAAAAGCCAATTTTGAAAGCTTGTTGACTTATGGTGATGTTAAAACTGGTATTAGTGGTGTTACATCTAAACAAATTAAGTGCATCCCTGGGTATCAAACACCAAAGTTGTTGGACCATCTAGTTTTACAGATATAGTTTCACAGCTCGTCAATCATACAAGAGTACCAAGTATACTACATTGGTGTAACAAATATTTCTGGCAAGCATTTTCATAAACTTCTACCGAATGTAAAGTTGTAGTTGGCGAGATATTCAGTAATGTCTGAAATCCATGATAAATATGCAAATTAACGGTATTTATCATGCAGGATACGTTGAGGAAACCTTCCGTTTCATACTCGGTATTTATACCAGGTGCACCTGCACAATAAATTTCGGTTTAATCTGATCAGCACTGGGGTTAACACAAAACGTTACCTTATAGAAGAGACTAATCGGCTTAATATGCATTCGTTTCTCACAAGTTTAGAGATGGACATACGTGATATTATAATTTATGACAGTATGCTTTTCACTTTCGGGTTAGGCATTATTATAAATTGAACCCCGGTCTGAAAGCGATGCGCCTCACAGAAGTGACCGACTAGCAAAAGGCTCCGAAATCTCGAGGGTCTATGTTCAAATGAACGTTCTCCCTATACTATATTGTATCGTTATCGTGTACACAACAGAATAACTAATTTTCTAGCTTGTTAATTGCAAATTGATTGAATTTGGACCGTAGACCCAGAGTACTATGCTTGCATCATTATCATTCGATTCTGTGGAAAGCGCATCGCAGTCATACTTTCTACGGCTGAGAATATTACCAAGCAAACAATGCTGAAATGAGACAAATGTGTAAATTGTCAGCAGCATTAATGACCATTCGCGTACTCATCTTCATTGAAGTTTGGGAATTTCGGGTTTGCTGAACCCCACGTTTTTCCGTGTTGTTTTCGAAAAGGAAAATTTAAGTAAACAAGCATTGTATTATAATTCGCGGTTGTTTTCGTACTGTTTTCGAAAAGGCAAACTCACGAGTCAGCAAAATGTAAGAAGTAAACACGCATGATTGTATTATAATTCGCTGTTTTTCTCGTGGCGTTTTCGAAAAAAAACAAATTTCTGCTAAATATAAGTAAACAAGCATTGTATTATAATGTGACCAAAAACCTCGTGACATATTCAAGATTCTGAGATCAAAAGAAATCCTACAGTTATTTCTGTGTTAAACAATGCAATTCGGGTTTTGCAAACATGTTTTCGTGTAGGCCCGGTGTGGGCGCGTTTGGATCATTGTCTTGGATGGAAACAATGGTTGTACTGAAGTCTTGTTTGGGTCAGGTCACATCAGGATAATTCTACAAATATGCGATTTGACAATTCTTATAACAAACAGTCTTTTTACCTAGAAGGATGATGCTGGGCTCGACTCCTAGAAAACAAAGAGATTGCCGTCCGCTTCGGCTTGGCCGTGAAGCATCCGTTGTTTTTGGCCGATGACATTGACAGCCTGACCGGTGCATTTTCTTCTCCAGTGGCAGTATTGCTTCATGAGCCAAGGTAGTCGCAGAACGTGGACAAGCTGGTTATTTCACAGTGCACGCATTTCGCCGTTGCCATCGTGTCAACGAAAAGGCACTGCAAGTCAGAAAGCGTTGGAGTGTTGGAAAGTGCGCGACGAAAGCTCTTGTCGCGTGTTGTATATACATGACATACAAGGCTTCTGAATGTTGACATAGTAATGGCTGAGCCTCAGTGCAGGTTGTGTTATTTACAGTATGTGGTTTATCCCATGGTGCAACACAAATTGTGCACACGGAGATCATCATTCAACCGCATGAGTAACCCAAATTACATCGACACGCCATACAAAATACCTGATATATTCACACTGCAGTCGATCGATTGTGAAAATCATTGTCACGGAGCTATTGCTTTGTACAACAAAGTCCGGGGGAAATGCATTGGCACTGCTTTTGCCCGAGCAACTATGTTGAAATCTGATGTCACTAGGTCTCATCTACGTCATCCTCCCACTGCACTGGCACATTCCAAAACTTTTGGACAACCACGTTTATTGCATCATTGCTATCAAACACGCATGTGTAGTCTTGGGTAACTTGTACTTACACTGGGGGGAGCATGAATAACACGCATCTTCCGATTATATATCTTCATATTTATTATATTTCCAATGAAATTAGGTATTTTCTCTTTCCCTCCATCTGTTTCTATCAACCGTCTTCTCTCCCTTTACTTCACACGCTGATCTCTTGACAGAGCAAATTGTCCAGAACATTGCCCCATCGCCTACTTTATTGACCTTTTAATTATCAGGGTCGCGCCTCTCCCTATGGTAATTCAGCCTCCCCGAGTGCCGTCCAATCATATTGCTGCACGTAACTCCAGCTTCGTTGTGGCGTGAGGCGTCTTGGTCAAAGGTCTTTGTGGACCGGGTAGTTCGTAATTGTGTAGTTTACGCACAGGGTCCTCGAGCTCCGGTGATGATGGTGATCAAACATTTAAAAATGAAGGAAAATGTATTTGGACTCAGTAAAGTTGTTGTTGTTGTTGTTGTTATTGTTGTTGTTTTTGTAGTTGATAGTATTTTCAGAAAAGGACAAATTATGCGCTGCAAAATTCAATACAGCCTCACTGTATACATGGAGGTAAGCTGCCTCCATGCTATACACATGCGCTGCAAAATTCAATACAGCGATATTGATGATGATGATGATTAAATATTTAAAAATGGAGAAAATAAAAATATATTGGACTCTGTAAATTTGTTGCTGTTGATGTTTTTATTATTGTTGTTGTTGTTGTTGATAGTATTTGCAGAAAAGAACAAA
This sequence comes from Ptychodera flava, assembly GCF_041260155.1. NCBI lineage: Eukaryota > Metazoa > Hemichordata > Enteropneusta > Ptychoderidae > Ptychodera > Ptychodera flava. Next base: position 15,151,182 of record NC_091943.1, read on the forward strand.
GTATGCGCTGCGAAATTCGATACAGCCTTACTATACTATGCGCTGCAAAATTCATTACAGCCTGTGCGTTGCCGCCCAACTATACTATGGCCTATGCGTTGCAAATTCAATACAGCCTAACTATACATGTGCGTTGCCGCCTAACTATACTATGCGTTGCAAATTCAATACAGCCTAACTATACATGTGCGTTGGCGCCTAACTATACTATGCGTTGCAAATTCAATACAGCCTAACATTACCCAAGGGTTGTCACTTCATTGCCACACACTTTTTTTCAATCGCCAAAAATGCACCTAGCAAGCATCGAAATCGGTAAAATTCGACGTAGGGTCAAAGCACATTGGTCCTTCTCAATCATACTCAAACATTTTTACCTCTTACCGATGAAAAGTCGAGAAATCAGCAGGTTTTTCGGCGCATCTGGTCGTCTCTTACATTCCAGATTTAAAAGACCGCGCGGTACATTAAGTCACATGGGCGCATTTCAATCGAACCAATAGCAGAGCTGGATGGGCCCAGCGTGAAAACCTGGCAGTAACGTAAGTTTCTTACGTCTTTTGAAGACTATGGGTGACACTGTCTGCGTATGAAATTCTGGTAACTTTAACAGTTGCAGTTCACCCATAGCAAGAGAAAGTTCTTTCCAAAGACGTGAGAAACTTACGTTACTGCCGGGTTTTCACGTCGGGCCCATTCATTCAGTACGGGCTCAGCTATTGGTTCGATTTGAAATGCGCCCACTTGACTTAATGTACCGCGCGGTCTTTTAAATCTGGAATGTGAGAGACGACAAGATGCGTTGAAAAACCTGCTGATTTCTCGACTTTTCATCGGTAAGAGGTAAAAATGTTTGAGTATGATTGAGAAGGACCAATGTGCTTTGACCCTACGTCGAATTTTACCGATTTCGATGCTTGCTAGGTGCATTTTGGCGATTGAAAAAAAGTGTGTGGCAATGAAGTGACAACCCTTGGGTAATGTTAGGCTGTATTGAATTTGCAACGCATAGTATAGTTAGGCGGCAACGCACATGTATAGTTAGGCTGTATTGAATTTGCAACGCATAGTATAGTTAGGCGGCAACGCACATGTATAGTTAGGCTGTATTGAATTTTGCAGCGCATAGTATAGTAAGGCTGTATTGAATTTCGCAGCGCATACTTTGTTCTTTTCTGCAAATACTATCAACAACAACAACAACAATAATAAAACAACAACAACAACAACAAATTTACAGAGTCCAATAAATTTTTATTTTTCTCCCTTTTAAATATTTAATCATCATCATCATCAATATCGCTGTATTGAATTTTGCAGCGCTTGTGTATAGCATGGAGGTAGCTTACCTCCATGTGTACAGTGAGGCTGTATTGAATTTTGCAGCGCATAATTTGTCATTTTCTGCAAATACTATCAACTACAACATCAATAACAACAACAACAACAACAACTTTACTGAGTCCAAATATATTTTTATTTTTCTTCATTTTTAAATGTTTAATCACCATCATCATCGGAGCTCGAGGACCCTGTGGTTTACGCTGTGAGTTTACGATACGTTCCGCGACGTTCTGATATGTATAAGAACGTCAAGCTACGTATCAGAACTTCGGAAAGTAGCATAAACTCACAGCATACCCGGTCCACACAGCCCCTGTGGTTAAGGTCACATAACACACACACGTAGTAGGGAATTTTTTTATTTTTTTTTTTTTTTTCCCAAATGCCTTCCGCTATCTATCTATCTAGCCCTGCGTCCCGGCCCTGCGTACAGGTCTGTGTGTTCCCGGCGTTATGTGGTGGAGGCCGTATAACGCCGGGAACAGACAAACCTGTACGCAGGGCTATCCGCTATCATACTCGAAATGCCGCGTTCACAAAAGGTGTATTAGGGGAGATTCGAAAATTCTGGGGTAGTCGAGGGGGGACTTGAAAGTTTTGCTCTGCCTATGGAGGGGACCTGAAAATATTTTGGCTCCCACCATTTTGTTGTCGTTCAAGGGTTCTTAATGTTAGTAATTAAACAAAATCTAGTACCGTTTTGTCGCCTTTTATGACTTTAATCTCGAAAAAATCTAAAAATGTATGAATGCCATTAACTTTTCGTAAAAACAACAAGTTAGCCTTGTTACTGAGCTGCAACTGTTGATAATGTTTTTAGTATTTCGTTGCGATGTATCAAATACACTCACTTTCTTGGTGTCTCTCTACAGCATGCTGAAAAACGATTGTCAATAAAGCCCGTTTGTCTAAATACTGGTGACAATTGAATTAGAGTTAAGACTGAAAGTTATTTGTCAATAATACCAATGCACGGACCGGTACACTGATGTAGGCTGTCTTGGCAAGCTGAATACTGGACAATTCAACATGCTGTAGGGAGTAGAACAAGAACCCAGTTGTATAAACTGAATAAAAATATCGCAAAAATACAAAGTTAATACAGCTATTGCCTAAGGTCAGTGTCACTGTCACTGCATACCAGCAGTGACAGTGATATAGCTCTGATGTCTAATGTAGTTGAAGAAGAGTTTGGGTCATAGGACACTCAATTTACAGTGAAACATACATGTACTTGTACACAAGATCAAGCCAGAGAGCAACACATGACTAAGAGACTTAACAATTACCATGGATTTTTGAATTCTGGCATATGAGAATAATCAAATATTAGAGAAAAAAGATGAGGTCACCATGCTTGATTTTATACAAATCTACGATGAAAAGTCACAGTTTTTCTCAAATCACTTAAAATCAATATATAAAACCATTCATTTCAAGTTTTTGCAGTCTCGCTCCGGGGACTATGATTCTATGAATGAAATGTTCACATCTCATCGCACAATAACTCAAAAGTAAACCTTTGAACAGTAAGGCTCTGATTTAAATAAAAAAATGTGTGACTAAATGGAATCATTTATCTTTTACCAAATTTGATATTATCACACCCAAAATTAAAACATTTATTTGATGTAATATTTTAACCTTCCAGTATTGTCAATTTCGTAAAACATTTAAAGTACCGTCTAACTTGAATTGTATTTGTCTAGTACTTTTGAAAAAAAATTTTTCGGTAGGTCACTGTGCTCAGTTTTTCACAATTCGGCAAAATGTAGCCAGGAATTCACAATTTCTATACTCTCTCATGATTGTCATTTTGTGTGCTTTTCAGCTGGTGCCATTGACCTGGCCAGAGGTGGATAAACTCAAGTTTGAGGTCTACAAACTTCAAGAGTTATAGCTAGTGGGGCTTTAATTCGTCATTCTGTTGACCCGTAGAACACAGAGACTGAAGCAGTTCCTTGTGATCTTGATGCTATAAGTGTGAGAAAGTACCTGCATGTATGTGTATGTATTCTTAGCAATAAATACTCAACAGAGAATGTGTTTTTTTTCATAAGATTTCATTTTTGGAACCCAACACATATTTCGCAGAACACATCACTGTCCGAAACAGCAGGTTATACCACCACAATGTGATCATGTTTATGGCAATATACTCTCGATCGTGTAGTTATTGCGGCCGGGGGCGGTTAAATCCCGGGGGGTCACGTTAAATTTGAAAACTGCAAACGTGGTTCTGTATTTTTTAAACAGCACAGAGGGGGGTCACTCGATTTTCACAAGTATTTATCCCATCAAAAAGCAGTTTCAAAAATATTCCAGCAAATGAAAATGATTCTCTGCATGATTTCGTTCGTTGAAGTCATTTCACTGTGAATCTGAGTGAAAGTATATGTATTATCTGTCACAATAACATTTTGCCTTGGCAACTATACAGGCTTGTCTCGTTGTAAATTGAGCTCGCTGAGGGCAGATGAATTCCTATCAATTCCTATCAGCCTTTCGGACGAGCAAAGGCAGTGGTTGGGTGCAAGATATAATAAAATTAAACCTAGGATACATTGAAAGGTTCCCCTTGTGCTGTTGCATAGCACTACTGTCGATATCTGACCAGTTTTCAGCAAAGGGATGTATAAAACTTATCTGGATAAATAAGCACAAAGGCTGGAATATAAATGAAAGTTTCAATTACTTTGTTTTTTATGTCAATTAGCAATAAGGAAGAAATACATAAGCATACCTTTATGTATTATATATGTGTACATACTATATAGTAAAGTATCCTCAGCCGTCAGGTACCATTATGGTCACTGTTGCCGGAGTATTCCAATGGAGAATATATCCTTGATCAAGCACTTTTTCTGTTGCTCACTTTGCTTCTCCTTACCCCAGGATCGGTGGGTACCTATACCTACATCTGTAAATTGGCTATTTGATCCCTTTATGATGACTTTATATCCTGACATTTCTGCTAATATGAGGGAATTCCAAATGCAACATTTTTTCCTCTGAAAAAATGCATCTATATGAAAATGAACAATTTCCCTTGGAAGTGAGGCCTGGTAGTCCAAAATGTGGTTGAATGTTACAGTTTTAACCTGGTAGATTTGTGATCTATGAAAGGATCACGGAAATGGCTATGTGTGTTTTGGTTCAATACCTGTTGAAAAGCACACGATGTTCAAGAACCGAACGAAAACTTGACTTGCTGCAAGTCTATGGGCATATAAATATCAAAACAGAACAGCAGACGTTAGAAGTAGGCTGTCGCATGGATCGTTTGATGAACGCAATGGCTAGGCCACCAGAGAAAAGCCAAGCGACTTTGGCCAGTCTGAAAAAATACTTAATTCATCACAATTTGCCAACCAAAGGGAACAAATGAGACAAATCAAAACAGTTACCTGAGATGTACTCAGGAGAGAACAGAAAAACACGGAAACTCGGGAGAAAGATCACAAATTATTTGGCAACTGTTCATGATACAGATAGAGACAGTGACATTGCAAACTCAGAGCTTTTTGCCGAAGAAGAGCATGATGATGTTCTAATCCATGCAATTGGCAGCAGCACAAGTGATGACAGACCTTTTGAACCTTCCGAGACACAGTATAAAGTGTATACAAGTTCGGAAGAGTTGGAAAAACACTCTTTTCCACTGATGTTATATTGTATCTATGCACCGGTAATGGCCAGTGTTCTCTTTTAAAATTGGATCAATACTTACTCATCAAGCAATAGGGAGAATCATGAAATTTTTTTCATCGTAAAAAGGGGGTCGTCAATTTTGGGGGCAATGAGTAGGGGGTTTCACTTATTATGACTGATGCACAGGAAGAATTTGTTGGCCCAGCCCAGGCCATAATAACTGAACGCTCCCTAAGAATGGCGATTTTGAGTCTGTATACAAATAGTTTGTCAGCTAGGGGACATACAGCATTACTACCCGGCTTAACCATTTGAGCGCCAAAGTCTATTTTCCCCCTTCATAAAATAAACCCCAGTCAATTTTTCTCAGATTTTGCCAAAACTTTGAGAAAAAAACTGTAGCAAATGAAATCTGATGTCCATTTTGGATCCAAAATTATCAAAAATTACAGATAAATCCATAAAAATTGGTAAATTTTATACAAAAATTTTGGCGGGAGAAAATTACAGCGCTCAAAGGGTTAAAAGAGGGGGTTTGACAAATTGACATGACATGAATTTTCACGCGGCATGAAGAAGATCGATATAGAAGCTTTACCAAAGAATTATAAAGCAATGCAATCTTGAAAAGTTACAAATGCGATCTAAACTTTACCAATACATGAATCCGAGATCTGGCGATGATTTTAGATCTAGAATATGTGCCAAAGGCTATCAGCTGACGTACTTTGTTGTAGAATAAAGATGATCTGCCTGTGTTTAAAGGAGTCATGGATTTACAATTACAAGCCTACGGTTCAAACAGATAGCTCTCGCAGATAGAGTGCTCTTAAGTTCAAAGTTGTGTATTTTGAAGAGTCTGTAAATTGCTAACTGCATTGCTACTGCTGTAAAACAACCAACAGAAAATTATTGGAACCAGACTCGGGACACGGTGCATCTGGCGAGCGTCGTTTGAGGGGTGATGGTTTCATGAGGCTCCAGAGGCTCGCGGTATAAACAGCGCACCCAGTGGTCAAAATATTGTCTTTTTTTGTTTTTACTCCTTTCACTTTGTCTTCTGTTTCGTCCTGCCGGCATAGAAGTGACGCTCTCTATTTCCCTCTACAAGTTATCGATGCGAGGAGCTAGGAGGACTACAAAATTTAAAGATAAATTTACTTCCACACCTAAAACCGGTCAACTTGAGCAGAACGTTGATGGCAAACGCTATAAGGGCATAGAATAGCTCTTTAGCTATGTATGCAAGATTCCCGGGGTGAGATTGAGCCTTTTTGAAAAAGATTAAGGGATGCTGGCCGTATTCTTCCCCTTTCTGTGTCCCCGGTATTCGTCTTAGATTTGTCTCTGCCTCCGCAAATATCTGAACTTGAGCCAGGGTTTTAATTTAGATTGCCGATCAAAATGTTTTCAGACTTTACATGACAGAGGACCTGGCCGGAACTGTAGGTGAGCCATGCATGAGGCCCTGTGACATAATATGTTAAAAATGATTTTCACGGTCTTCAAAAACATCATTGTAGCTGTAACGTTCACTAGTTAAGCATCAATTGGGCGTCAAAACACCAATTCTAAACTGACAAATTATGTTTTTCATTTTTGCGACACAGAGGGCGGCAACTTACTAGTTAGGAAAAGCGGTTAGGAAACTGCTACCAAAACTACCAACCTCAATCCACCGTGTTATAGTACACACTATCTTAGTTCGGTATGCGCGTATCTGTAATGTAAATGATTCGGCCGCCAAAGAAAAAAATATATCTTGTCAGAATTTTTGTCGTTATTTGCTACCTCTGTTTTTGATAGCAAGTTTGTTTGTTTGTTTGCTTGTTTGTTTGCCTCTCGATACATATCACAATATTTTTCATGTTTCTACAATACTTTCTCGCAATTGCGGAAAAGCGTTTCACGACGCAGTGATCCATAGAAAGTCCCGCTACCATATCAAAATGATCATGTTGGCAAAAACGATCGCCAGCAATTAGCCGATGTTGAGAAATTGTCACACCCAAGTTGTTCGTGCGGCTTATCGTCTTCGGAACTTGTCAGATTCTTCGGCCTTGGGGCGGTGGATTCATTGGGGGGTCACCCTGTTTTGACTTTGATGATTGGGGGTCACCATGTTTTTGAAACGCCCAATAGGAGGGGCTCAGAGTGTTTTTGAATTTAAGACACGGTCTCATGCTTGCCTAAAATTCATTGTGTCATCTACGAATTTATCATTCAGTTGCATTTTCGGCGCGCCCTTCGAGCGTGTCACGGTAACTTTAATAATCAGGCATATTTTCAGCGCGCCTGTTGGATGCACCATGATCATGATCATAATATATATATATATATATATATATATATATATATATATATATATATATATATATCAGAGATATCTGTATGTATAATATTTTAGGCACGCCCTTCGGATACATTTTGAGTGTCCCCTTCAGGCGCATAACTTTAAGATATCAGACATATATATCAGAGATATCTGGATGTTTAAAATTTTTCGGCTCGCCCTTCAGGCGCGGTACTTTAATATGTCAGAGATTATGTCAGAGATATCTTGATGTTTGCAAATTCTTCTGTTTTTCAAAGCGTACTAATCATTATGAATCAGCATTTCATATGAAAAGCATGACAAATTCCTGATAATTTTCTGTTTTCCCTAGGAGATTTAAGTATAAGAAAGCAACATGCACTAATATTTCACAATATATTTGATACAGGGACATATTTTAGAAAGAGAAAAATGATAAGATATTTTGCGTTCTCATTGATTTCTCCCTTGTGTGTCACAGGTTTTCTGTAAAAAGGTGCTTTTTCACGACTAAAATAATAGTTGACAATAAGGCAGTTTTTGTCATTATTATCTATGCTTTCATGGTTTCAATGTTAAAAGAAAAATCCTCTCAGACACTGTGCACATCAGATTGGCTACAAAATAGTTTTATATGGCTTGTCAGGAGATGTAATTGGATAGCCGGCAAGTCTAAACACCAATCAAAGTTTTTGATTTACTGCTTTTCTCTCTTTGATATTAATGATTGGCATCCAATTATGTAAAACAGTTCAGGACATCTGGTTATGCATAGACAGTGTGAAATACATCCACGGCTCATTCAAAATACTGTATTCAAACTTTAAAATTGACGTTTTCAAAATTTGGAATAGGGGTCACCCTGTTTTCGAAAGTTGGAATAAGGGGATCAGCCACTTTTTGACGTTGGCAAAAAATAATCCATGTGCCCCCCCCCCCCCGGCAGGCCGAAGAAACTGACCAGACCCTTATTCTGACACATTCTGAACCACATTAAAATGCGGAGGGAAGGTGACAGTTACAGCTCTTTAAGCTGCCCTCAAGCTAAAATTAAAATTTGGAAAAAAACTATACTACCTGCCAGAAAACCTGGTTGTCGTCTGCCTGCAAGAAGATCTTCCCGCTGTAACCTCGATAAATGTAGTAATCTCCATAAAATTATGTAATAGAGGGATGTAGTAATCTCTACCATGGAGGTAGCTCCATGTCTCTAGACAATGTAACAATCTCCTTCACTTGCGTGAAATACCAACCATACATTTGTACTAAAATCAACCTCAAATGTAATAAAACAGTTTAATATAACAGCATCCAACCCTAAATGTTATACACAAATAAACCTATTTTTTATTTTTCTCTTTTGTATGTATTTGTTTACTGTTAGGGTATACTACTACGGCGCTTCGGCCTTAAACTTCGATCCCGTGCGTTCGATCGACTATCTGAGCGACGCTGCCATGCCAACACTCTGTGCATGGCATGCAGCATGAGTTACCGATTTATGGCGTCGGTGACCTTTAAACTTTGACCAGTCACTTGTCATTACGTCACTCGAACCACACTCCACACTGCTGGCTCTGTTGCTGCACTGACACGCATCACACTTCTTTGAATTCATTCAGTGCAGCGTGAGTTGGCACGAGCTCCTCCCAAAAGTCTCCCGTATCGACATCGACAAAATGGGCATCAACCTTGGAGACGAATTTCCGAACTTCAAAGCCAGCACTTCCAGTGGCGACATAAAGTTTCACGACTGGCTTGGGGGATCGTAAGTGCTACAGATAACTTTTTAGTTTATGGAAGTTTCCTGGGTTGTGCATATAGCCTTGAGAATTCCGCATGCACCGTGCGTTTGTGGAGGGGCTATGGTATTGTCCTTTATGTTTGTCTGATTACGTGTGTGTGGTACGCCCGGAAAATAGGACAAGCCGTACACGGACCATTTTGAAAAGCATATGGAAAGAAGGAGGTCTCGAATGCAGTATGGCCGATAGCAAGACATTTTTTGTTCATCGACGCTGTATCATCGATGAGCAACCCACAGTTGTACACGCAATGCTCACTGGCACTACGCGTGAAGTCGAAGTCCAAGGAATCTAGCAAACTTTTGCGTATGATAGGGCCATTCTCATTACCCTACATGCGCTTTCCTTGAGGAAAAACATTATACTGTGGTTACACAAGTAGCTTACAATCAGTGGTGTGGGTTGTTCTCTGTTGTCCGTGCTAATCCCGCAGAATCGGGCAGGGGTGGTACAGCTTTCTTAACAGGTTTCCTCGCAGTTTCGGACGTTCATTGTCCGCCAATTTTGGCTGAATTGCCATGGGAGCGCTGCAGGGCGGCTACCTCCGATGGCGAACCTATTCCGTGATATTGCATGGAGTGCTTACAGTATAATACCAGTGTAACGGTACATGGAATCACATATCCTCAAGATGGTGCATCAGGATAGAAATATGTTTTGCAAATGTCTGTGTGGTTCATCACGGTTACTGTACTGCAGTCCCTCCACGTGGAGGGACTGTGCTCGACTAGAGCATGGAGGTAGAGTAACCGTGGTTCCATAGATCTTCGGACGTCTTTTTTGTAAGTTCCGCCCCCCCCCCCCTTTTTTTTTTCTTTCTGAATTCAGCATGCACTCAAATCCAGCGTGGTGTATACGAGTAGCGTCAGTGTGACAGGTTGGTCCCCCAGCGGATTATCAGGGACCCGCCCACTTCACCGCACTAAGCGCCCTGGGAAACTGAATTGTGTCCATGTGCAAACCCGAATGTGTAGGACAAACCACAGTTGCGAGTGGAGTAATACGTACCGGCCGCCGCGTACTATGCATAGAATTATTCTATGCATAGTACGCGGCGGCCGGTACGCATCACTCCACTCGCAACTGTGGGGCAAACCATAGGCGCACGGCGAATTTTAAATTCACTTGTCAGTATTTTTAATGTTAAAACATGCATTTTATTACATGTAATAACTGTGTTAACGGAAATCGTGCGGACAGCTTTTGAGACATAGAGTGAACAGCGCCCATCTGAGTGCAGTGCACGGCTGTGGCCATTTAGCTCTGCTGCTACTTCAACACACTCGGCGAATTTTAAAACCACTTGTCTGTAATCTAATGGTGAAACATGCATTTTATTAATAACTGTGCAAACTGAAATCATGCAGGTAGCTATTGAGACATACAGTGAGCAGTGCGGGGGGGGGGGGGGGTAACTCCATGGCTAATAGTACGGGGGGGGGGGGGGGGGGGGCTCCTCACGAAAATAGAAACCCAAACTGTTGTGATACCAGTTTTGAGCAAAAAAAGCTACCCTTTCTGATACCATACAATATAATAATCTAATCACTCGCCTTGTGTACCAGGGGTACCAACAGTCCAACCGACAGATCAGAAATTTTGATGGTAGATCTGGGATGTAGATACATTGGTTTCCAGTGTTGACAGCATGATTTTTTAACAAATGTCAGTTTGTGTTTAAAACCGGATCCTTTCTCATACCAACACCTTGTGAAAAGTATACCCTTTCTGATACCAAACAGTGCAAAAAAACGACCCCTTTCGCGCGGACCCTCCCCGTATAGCCACCCTGTATGGGAGTTACCCCCCCCACCCCCCAGGGCAGTGCCCACAGCATGGCTGCGGCCGCTCGGTTAACTTGCACACATTACACTGTGAGGTGTACAAGACAGCCCAGCGGCCACAGCGGTGTTCTGGGCGATGGCCGCTGCTCACTGTATGTCTCAAAAGCTGCCTGCAATTGATTTCCGTTTGCGCAGTTATCAATAAACTGCATGTTTCAACATTAAAATTATAGACAAGTGAGTTTAAAATTCACCGATTGTATAAGTTTGTAACGTTAGAGCTGAGCCCGGGCGCTGAGCGGCCACACATGAGATGGGGCATTGACACCATTTCTGAACATCGTGTCCATCATAAACAAACATTTGGGATTAATTTAATCGCTATATTACCAGTAGGTAAAGAGAGTCTTCAAAGTAACACCAATTTTAGCACAGAGGGACTGTGACCAAAGCAAATGCCATATGTGTGGATACAAAACACACCTAGGCCAGCTCAGTTGCGTCGTAGCTGTGTAAAATAAATGCAGAACTTCTGTCACACAGGTTGCAACCCAAGAAGATGTATACCTCCAAAGTGTGTAGCCAACACGCTGCCACTAAATCCAATCAGCATTATATGGATAGGGACTTTGAGAGACCCATGTGTTAATCTGTGGAAACTATTTCCACAGTTAAATGCAGTTTAAGACAATCAAACTTTCAATCAACAACTGGTCTTTTCTGAGTGACATCATACAAATTACATATATTTGTTCATCTTTGACTTAAAATACCAACAAGATAGGCTTTTTGTCTTTCTCTACAACAAAATTATAAACTGTCTATGAGTAACGCTTCTGTATGCTTTCCAAGGCTGCTTGGTTTAATTAAACACAGGCCCGCAGTTTTTCTGTAGTAAAGGGTCATCTGCACAGGTGCATGTTGAACATTTCTTCGATGGTGATTGGATCGAAATTGTAAGATATCTAGATATCTAGACGAGTTTATCAGGTAAAAATTATCTCTGATATACTGATATAGTGTTAAGTTTAGAATGCACCTCAGGGACAGATATTCAGACTCTCAAATTTTTACAATTCTTTTCTGATCTACCACTTGTGGAGGTTCATTTGAAAGCTCTTGGTGTAAGAAAACTGTCCAATGACTTAGTTTTTTGATAATCAAAAATTTAATTTTTCTCCCTAGCGTTAACACAGGGACGGCAGCCATTTTGAATTTCAAATATTGGTAAATCTTGGGTAATTTGTTTCTCTTGAAGCAAAATATTTATTCTTGATTTTTAAAGAGAATGGTTTAGATATTCCTTGAGGAAGTTTGAGCAAAAGTTTAAGTCTTTCACTTTTGAGTCGCAGACTACATGTACCTTAAAATGTCGGCTAGCTGCAGCGTTTCAAAGTCGTACTGCATGCCATGTCTGCCAGCATTAATGTAAAGCGGTATGATCCAAGTCAAAAAAGTACCTCACGCATTTGCAAGTACAACTTTTGAGTTTGTTTGCATGCCTAGTATTGAGTAATTTTGTTCCATCTGAAACATATACCATCTTGTACTACTCCTAAAATCTTGTCAAAATGCCTCTGTTTCATTTTATGAATACAGCCTGCATAAAATTGTCCAATATTATCACCGACTAATGAATTATCAGGAAAAGATTTCATAATACATTATCGACATCACTTGTTGCACACAGTGCAGCGTATTGCCCATTACTACTACTTTCTATTGAAAAATTACTCTTGGGAGAAGAATAAGGATACACATTTGTTTCAGAATCAAATTAAGGTAGAATGCGCCTCAGGGACATGTCAGATATTATGTTTTTTCAATACTATAGACTATAGTCTATAGAAGCTATTGGGATGGGTATCCGTCCGGTGTCCGTCGTCAGTCTGTATGTATGTATGTATGTATGTATGTATGTATGTATGTATGTATGTATGTATGTATGTCCGTTTGTGAGGCGTCCGTCCACTCAAATATCTTGAGAACCACAGTACTTACTGATTTGATATTTGTTGTGTAGATGAAAAATATGATTTTGAGAAACTGTTTTTTTAATTTTTGATATTGTTGAAAATAGGCAAATTAATGCCAAAAAAGGTGTTTTTGGTAAAAAATCTTCTTCTTCATAACTGCTGATCAGACAGCTTTGTTATTTGGTATACAGGTCCCTAGGGACAACCCAACTTAGATTTGTTCAAATTGTGATGAAATATGCAAATCTGTATTTTTAAGGAATTTTTTTGTCATTTTTGGTCAAAATTTGACTTACATTGTATGTAATTCTTGTACTGTATAAACCCTATCAATTCACCCAGAAAAAAATAATTAATATGATTTTAAATAATTGAATTAATAGGAAATCATCAAAGCCAAAATAATTTTAGTGTAGAATTATCAGAAAGTTCAACTTTTTTTGACAGTTCATAGTGAAATGCTTACCATCTTGGAGGATTAAAACATGTAAAGGCAACTCACCTGAATCCCAACTTTGACATATTCTGAACCGTCATTTATTGTGCCCTGTATGTCATCTAAAAGAAATTGCTCAAAATAGTTTGTCATGATAGGGTGGTCAAATAAATAGAGATAGAGAAAGTTCTAATTTCCATTTATGGTTGACTTGGTAAGGATAAAATAAAATTACTTTTTGAGGAAAAAAATAGAGTGGTCAAAGTGATAGGGGTTTTATGGTAAAGCTGGGCTGTAAGATTCCTCATGTGCTATTTATAGCAATTATGCAATCTGTGTAAACAGTGCAATGAAAGTGTTACATGATGCTTTTGATGACCTTGAACTTCTTCAGTTTCAAACATTTGTCTCTTCAGTGTGCTTTCTCTCAGTATGTACAGTCTCAACTTATTCAACAGAACTTACTTACAATGTTAATTTGAAAGTTAAAATGTGCTTGGTTAATAGGATGACAATACTGATAAAAAGATAACCAGCTTAAGATTCTTTATAACCTGACAGATATGCTGTTTTTTTATGATGAAAATCTTGATTTAAGCAAGTCTTGTTTACTTTAATTAGAATGTAATTAACTCTCGTTTATTAGCTACTATAGACTAATATAGTCTATAGAAGCTATTGGGATGGGTATCTGTCCGGCGTGCACTGTCAGTATGTATGTATGTATGCATGTATGTATGTATGTATGTATGTATGTCCGTTTGTGAGGCGTCCGTCCACTCAAATATCTTGAGAACTGCAGTACTTACTGATTTGATATTTGTTGTATGGAAGAAATATATGATTTTGAGAAACTCTTTTTAATAATTTTTGATATTGTTGAAAATATGCAAATTAGCACCAAAAAAGGCGTTTTTGGTAAAAAATCTTCTTTATAACCATTGGTCAGACAGCTTTGTTATTTGGTATACAGGTCCCTAGGGATAACCCAACTTAAGATTTGTTAAAATTGTGATGAAATATGCAAACTGCATTTTTACGGAATTTTTTTTTCCATTTTTGGTCAGGCCATCCTGAAATGAGCTATCAAAGATATCCACCTTCTTCATCAATACATGTGTCACAAAAGGTTATTCTCTACATAACACAGCAGAGCTCTGTCAACTGTTGAGTCGCTTGTTTTTTCAAAACCGCTGGTCAGACAGCTTTAATATTTGGTTTACAGGTCCCTAGGATGACCTTAGTGAGATAATTTCATACAGTCAGGAAATACTTAATTTTGTATCCATGTCTATAGTAGCTTCAGGGACTTTGGCCCTATGTTTCAATACTCTGCTGATCTACCACTTGTTTGGGGTTCATTTTGAATCTCTTGGCGTAAGGAAAAATTCACTGTCTTAGTTTTTTTTAAATCAAACATTTTTATTTTCCCCATAGAGTTAACAGGAATACTGGGGCCAGTTTGAATTTCAAATGTTGGTAAATGTTGGGTTAAATTTGTTTCTCTGGTACCAAACTTTGCACAATGACCGCTGATTTTTTATTATCAATGTGGTCAGAATGGCTGAAAGGTTAATCGAGGAAAGTTTTAGCAAAAGTTTGAGTCTTGCACCGTAAAGGCTCATGTATTGCCTTAATCAAAAAGTTACAAAAATGTTACCAAAAGTCAGGTAGACTTTCTGGCACTGACAACCTATTTGCCTGACACCGCTTAGGCCGCGTTCAAAAAAAGTGGTGAGGGGGGGGCTGGAGGAATTCAGGGGGGGGATTCGAAAATTTTTGGGGTAGTCGAGGGGGGGACTTGAAAGTTTTGCTCTGCCTATAGGGGGGGGACCTGAAAATATTTTGACTCCCAACATTTTGATGTCGTCCAATGGTTCTAATGTTAGTAATAATTAAACAAAATCTAGAACTGTTTTGTCATATTTTATGTCTTTAATCTCGAAAAAGTCTAAAAATGTATGAATGCCATTAAATTTTCATAGAACAAGTTGGCCTTGTAATGGGGTAGGAGCTACAACTGTTGATAATTTGTTCAATATTTCTATGCAATGTATCAAACGCAGTTTCTTGGTGTCTTTCTACAGCATGCTGCTGAAAAACACAATATTCAGTTGGTCATCAAAGCCCGTTTGTCTAAATATTGGTGATAATTGAATGATGCAAATGCACGGTACACGTAGGCTGTGTTGGCAAGATGAATACTGGATAGCTCAACATTCTGTAGGGAGTAGAACAAGAACACAATTGTATAAACTGAACAAAAATATTGTCAAAATGAAAAGTTAATACAACTACTGCCCTGCTACTACATACTTGCAGTGACAGTGATACATGTAGCTCTGACTCTGATGTAGTTTAAGAAGAGTTTCGGTCATAGGACACTCAATTGACAGTGAAACATACATCTTATACTTGTAAACAAGATCCAGCCAGAGAGCAACACATAGAAGACTAGGGGACTAACAGTTACCATGAATTTTTGAATTCTGGCATATGAGAACAATCAAATATTAGAAAAAAAAGATTGGGTCACCATACTTGATCTTATACAAATGTACGATGAAAAGCCAGTTTTTCTAAAATCACTTAAAATCATATATAAAACCATTCATTTCAAGTTCATGCAGTGAATGAAATTTTCACATCTCATTGTACCAATAACACAAAAGTAAAACTCTGAACAGTAAAGACTGTAATTTAAATGGAAAAATGTGTGATTAAATGGAATGTTTTATTTGCTATCAAATTTGCCATTATTACACCCAAAATTTCTGAGATTAAAACATTAATTTCATGGAATATTTTAACCTTCCAGTATTGTCAATTTTGTAAAACATTTTATAAGTGGCATCTAAGTTGTATATGTCTTGTACTTTTGAAAAAAAAATTCGGTAGGTCACTGTGCTCATTTTTTCACAATTTGGTTAAACGTAGCTAGGAATACACAATTTTCATACTCTCTCATGATTGTCATTTTGTGTGCTTTTCAGCTGGTGCCATTGAACTGGCCAGAGTTGGATAAACTTAAATCGGCTTAGACTGAGAAATCCAAAAAGTTCACTGATGCATTTAAAAATGAATCAATTTAAGAACTTGCCCTAGGTATATGGCTCTACAACCTGCTGATAAGAGGTAGTGTTGAACATTTGCGTGCAGAACGACACATTACATGTTTTTTTTTAACTCTGCGTGCATTCCTAATAAATATGCGGCTATATGGTAATTTGGGGGGGGGGGGACTTGAAAATTTTTGAGGGTATTGAGGGGGGGACTTGAAAATTTTTGAGGGTATTGAGGGGGGGGGATCTGAAAAAAATAAGATTTCAATCGCGATTCCTCCAGCCCCCCCTCACCATTTTTTTTGAACGCGGCCTTACAGACAATGGTCACCTGAGCCACTACACTGGTTGAATGGCTGCAATTTTTACATTATATTTATTATTTTGTAATAACATGTACCCTTGAACTTGTCCTGTCACTAGTGAAATTCTCCCCCTTTTATTAGTCACATTCATCACATCTTTTGGTGGGTGACGGATATGTTACAATGACACCAATTGTTAGAATTCACTTCTTCAAAAATTTGCATGTGTCTCACGTCTTGTGCTGCAGTATCTGCTTACTTTGCAAGTATGCGGAAATGCATAGCAGCCACAGTGGTTGATCACTGTAATGCAGCGTCAGACACACTCCACAACGAGGACTGATTTATGTGTTTGCACCGTGTTCACCCGTACCAGGCATGATTCGGTTGAATTGTAAAAGCTGTGCTCTAGAGCACATGCATGAATCCATGCATGCATGTCCCCGTGATAATGAAAGTTTGTCATCAAAATCGGATAACATCTTGAGCATTTTGTTTATACTTCTAATTGACATGTCTTATTGCATCCCAACTGACCTCCATTGCTTTGGTGTGGTAACATACAGACGCCGGTAGTCGTGGCCGGTAGTCGAGCTCAGCTGCTGCTACCTTTAACCCTTGCCCTGCCAAGTTCATATATCACCTGTACTGTCAACAGTGGTGCCATCATCTTTGCCTAAAATACCAACATAGCCACTGTGGCAGGTGCAGTGGAATATGCTATGTTCCAACAACTGAGTGCAGGAGGACAATTAAGGCAAACGGTTGAAGGCCAAGCAAAGTGTTTTAACTGCAGGCCACAATGGCAAAAGCCTCTGACACATAGTGGCTGTCAACAGTTATGTCACCATCAGGTTAAGTTGGTTTAGAGGTGCAGTGTAACATATCCCATATGTTGCATTTTAACAAAAACAGAGATACATGTACTCTAAACATAAATTTTAAGGCCTATGAAAGCTGCTGAAAGATACCAAGCCAAGCATGTGACAGTTACATACCGGTATATGGTCTAGGCTCAATACTGCTTTGCTCTGACTTGTCAGATGAGGAATCTGGTTGAGAAAAGCAGTAGACAATTGCAACACAGTCTGATTTGCTAATTCAACCATGGAGGTACTGAAAGACCTCCATGGTTCAATGGTATGCTGGTCTTCCATTGTATTCGTCACCTGAATGCAGTTACTTTTATCATAGACTCTGAACTCCTCTTTTGTTAGGGTCTATGCTTTTGATCACAGAAATTTTCATGGTCATCGTACTGTAAACATGTCAGGGGCATTACATAGTTTTGATTCAGGTGTGTCATGGTGTTTTTTGCTAAAAGCACATGAGTTAAATGTATACTTACAATGAAAATGGAATGTTACATGGTTCTTTTCTTTACAACGGTACTGTACGTGCTACCATTTCATTCACTTCTGTTTCATAAAATATTCATCACAGTTTGCCCAAATTTCCAGATATGACTGATATGATGAAAGGAATTATTGTAACTGTGTGCAAATCATGTATGCCAAAGTCACATTGAGGAACCTTTTAGGAGTGGGGTTATATACAATAAAGTTATAATTAGCATTAGGAAAGATGATCACGTGTTCTTCTGTGTTTGAAATTGTTTGTACTAAAAGTCATGATATGGAGAAACTCATTAGTTTGGAAGTATATGTATGGCAGGGTTTTCTCTTATAAACCATCTCAGAAAGGCCCAGTAAACAAATATTAAAGTTGCTGTAAAAAATAAATGTATTTTTATGGTAATCTTTTTTTTGGACCCACACAATTGACTTGTAGAGCAAATTGGAACATACATGTACATGTACACACACGTGTGCGTTTTACCCATCATGCTTTACAGCACGGTATGTAGGTTCTGTATTTGGGTATCTAGGAGATAACAATAGTGATAAGTGATACAGGGGTGAGCACATTTATCCATAGAGCCAGTCCCAGTTTAACCTAAGAGATTAGTGAATCCAATTCAGCTGGTGACAGCAATATTAACCAGTTGGCCAGTGAGAACAGAGACAGTGCTATAGTGATATTTGTTGGCAATTTAGCATGGCCCTCGGGCAAACAGATCTAAAAATAATGTACTCAACCTTGTCAGTTTAGTTGAAGAAGTGCATGTACCCAGACCCACCCTGTTGCATACTGTAGCCCCTTTTCCAAGCTGTGAGAGAACATGCAAAGATCTTGTCACAGTTGAACTTTTTCGCTTCATGTACTGGAGTTGCAGCAGTTGCATCTCTCACGGTATCGACTATAATTCATTCTTTGCATGATATATAGCATGTTTATCAAAACCCATACGTAGAGTTTTGTGATGTTACATAAATTCTTAGATTTCAAAGGTCAGGAAGCCATACAATATTGATTTTTGTGATGTTACACAATTCTTAGATTTCAAAGAGCAGAGGTCATCACGGTGAAATTCATCCAGGGTACAACATTCCATTCTTTCCTTTGATAAAGGACCATGCAATGACCTCAAAACAAAGAGACTGAGTTTACCACCCTCATCATGATGCAAACTTCTGTTAGATTTTATGTAAAGCAATCAGTCAATGGCATTTCTGTAATAATATCAGTGAATTCAACATCCCTACCTACTTCACAATCAACATGGTTTTGCCCTTTATTACCCTTTCCAATTTCTTTTTTGGGGGTGGGGGAGGGGGTGGAAAACGTATATCGACTTTAGGATATTGCTTCAAAGAGAAAAGTTTGAAAGCTAATATCAGAGCAAAATAAATAATAATTATTGCGGAATTGATATTTTTGTTTGCGTGTTGTCTTCATTCCTGTGCAATGTGACAAGGCTAAATTGGTCATGGAGCTAGATGGTTAACTTACCGTCACAATTCAGTCATTATATATTGACCAGCTAGGTTTAATTTGGTTCAAACCCATGCCCAATTTTCAGTGCACTTACCGTCGATAATATCTGCAACAAGTTCTGTATGATTTGATGAGTCATTCCATTCAAGGACGTCTTTGGAGTGTGGACAATATTTTTGCAACATCAAAATGACACTTTTACTATTGCTGGAGATTTTGGCCTTGAATTTGTAATCTTTTTTTCAAATTCAAGAAGTAAACACACAATGTATATGTATCAGCCACAGTTTCTTGAACTACGTTGTACTGCATTTTGAAATACCAAGTATTTGGTTTTCCAATGTAGTGTGTCAGTGTGTGATGGGGACTGCATTGTTATTGTTGAAAACTAAGTTCAAGTCCAGACCTGAATTTTGATTATCGATACTAACAATTCTGAATCAATTATACCCTCATTATAGTCAACAGTCCATGCAGGTTATCAATCCAGTCCGGATGGTCAATGTTGACAAGCTTATTACTGGGCATTTTAACACATTATGGAAAGTAGATCTAATACTGATGCTGACATTTGCCAAAAAAACCCTGAAAGAACTGTCATAAGTAACAGTATATCATGCTTATAAATGTTTATCTAATGAAGAAGTGGCTGGCAATCGACCCATTTGTATGCAACAAACTGACCAACAATGCCAATTGTTGATCAAAATAACTGCATTAGATATTTATCCCTGATATGCGATAATTGTGGCTTTCTAAAGAGAAGAAAGAAATTAGCTGTTTTATACAAAAATGTAAGTGAGTGCAGAGTCAACAAATGTCATTTGTGATAGATACATGTACAATAAAACGTCAAACATTTAGAAATTTCAAACTTGCTTCACAAGAAAGTAAATTCATCTTCTGAACTTATCTGCCATAGCAAAACTCAAACCATCATTGAAATAGTCAGTTTCTTTTTGTTTTATTCAGTGTGTGTAAATACTAGAAAATCATATGTAAACTACCTAGCCATCCAACTTCGCTAGCCAAGAGCGTTTCCTCAGGCAGGGTCCCTCCCTCGGTTGATTTGGGGAGACTGTGCTATCCTAACCTAACCAATCTGTGTGGACTGGACTACATGTATGCTGTTCATCAAAATGTTCCTGTATGTGGTCTTGTTGAACAGAATTTATTTTACATTCCCTGTTGGTAATCCAGACGATAACCAGCAGATTGAATAATTTTCCTTTCACTTTGACTGAACATCAGTTTCCAGTACATAATACATGTACATTAGTCCATGCCTTTGTAACATCTAGGCTTGACTATTGTAATAGTCTTCTTTATGGTGTGCCTTGCAATCTACTCAATAAGATTCAGTTAATCCAGAACTCGGCAGCACGTGTAGTTTCCAGAACAAAGAAATCAGATCACATTACCCCTGTGTTGAGTAGATTACATTGGTTACCCCTACAGAAACGTATTGAATTTAAGATTCTCTGTATTGTATACAAGATTTTACATGACATGGCCCCTGTATATCTTCAGGAACTATTAACCATTTGCTCTTCTGGTCGTGCCTTACGTTCTTCCGTTCATCGTACAAATAGATCTATCAACCTATTTGTAATACAGCTTTTACGGTGACAGGGCTTTTTCCGTTTGTGCTCCACGTTTGTTGAATAGGCTGCCATTTTATTGCGTTCATGTTGCTCTTTTAGCAGTTTTAAAGCTAATCTTAAAACACATCTTTTTAAACAGTATTTTAGATCTTGTTAGAACAGTTTTGTACTGCGCTTGAGATGTTTTTACATGTAAAGCGTTTTTTTTAAAGTAATAAATATTATTATTATTATTATTATTACACTGCTGTATTACCGCTACCCAGATGTGATTCCGAGTCGCAAAGCAACCAGATATCACAATGGCACTATGCCAGAGATCGTGTTGAAGTATACCACATAACACAATTAAGTCACCATTTCTGACAACCAATCAGGTGCTTTTTTACAACGACTGCCAATTCCACATAACACAAGTCACCATTTCTGACAACCAATCAGGTGCTTTTTTACAACGACTGCCAATTCCACATAACACAAGTCACCATTTCTGACAACCAATCAGGTGCTCTTTTACACCGACTGCCAATTCACAATTCATTTCTTTACAACTTTCTGAGTTTTTTGGAAAGTCTCGCTGGTGACAATCCAAACAAAACCCAATCATTGTGTGTAAGTTAAAGGGACAATATAATATTTCACTAGGCCCTCAAGTGCTAACGCTTCAGTTTTCTTGAAAAAAAAGGAAGTGAAATCTGATATTTGCTTGGAGGTCTTGGGAATATTACAACTCGGCATATTTCCATCTTTTAAACAAAGACTTCAATATAGATATCTCAGGTTTATATTCTTCCACCCATATTTCATATTTCAGAAACTCTTCAGGACTTGCTGTTTGTTGCCCAAATTAAAATTTTTTTTACTGAAGATTAGAGATTTTGGAAAGTCCATAACTTTTGAGGAATTTCCAGTATTTGTGGTCACTGTGTGAAAACTGACTTTCTTGTTCTCCTCCCCAAAATCATATTAAAATACCAAGTATCGGTAACTTTTCAACACAGCCTTTATGTGTAATGTCAAGTTCGTTGTTGATAACTGAATTCTAGTTCATATTGGAATTCATTTGTCAACAATAACATTGCATATTGTACATTAAGGTTTTCAGTTAAGTTGGTGAGTTGGATAAGTAGAGTAAAGAAATATTTGTTTGATAGAAGAAATATATTTCAAGATGTCATGAAACTGTACAGCTATTGTCTCTTTGACCAATCAGACATTAGCAAAAAGGTCAAAACACCATAAGCTGTATTAACCCCTTGAATGCTGTAATTTTTCCCACCAAAATTTTAGTGCAACATTTTACCAATTTTTATGAAGTTTTCTGTAATTTCTTCGATAATTTTGAACCAAATGGTCATTACATTTTATCGGCTACAGTTTCTTATCAAAATTTTGGCAAAAATCTTTAAAAAAATTGACCGGGATATAAATTTTAAAAGGCCACTAAAATTGACTTTGGTGCTCACAGGGTTAAACAAGTGGCCAATGCACTAAGTGACCTGAAAGTGACATCTAGCAAATCAAACACATCATATCAGCCTACATACATGTACATGTTTACATGTATAAACAACATTCAAAGGCTGATGTAACTTTGTACCTGTACAGGTGTCCTGCTATAAAACATGTCCGACTACTGCCTTGTTGACCTGTATAAGGAATGTCACCAGAGGTGAAAGGTCATCAGCCGATAAAACAACTCCAGTGATAATTTCATGCCCCAAACAAAGCATTACTGTTAAATCACTCACAAACTTTTACTAGCCTTGTCATAAAGTTGTATTCCTGAACTGACATTCAAACAAAGCTCAGAAACATGTTTAAAAAAGGACAATTAAGGTTTTATTCAAAATGTCTGTGAAATTATGAGATATCAACAACAAGTATGATTAAGAGACCGTGCTATCAGAACAAGAGTTGTTCCCAGAGTTTCTCATACAGGATAAGATTTTAAATCATCCTGCGCTGAGCATTATTGGCGCCAACCTCTTTGGTGACTGCAGTACAGATTCATCAAGTTTAACGAATGCATATACATATGTACCGTACATGTTTTCTCAATTTTATTTTCTTCCTATTGTGCCTGCATGATGCTCAAAGCATGACATATTAGTATTCATTTATGCAAATTGTGTTGAAGAGTTTTTAATAGGTATGCAAATTTGGGGGTCATGACCCATATTTTCAATTCTGAATATTCATGTACCTTCGATTGTGCACCATATGTCCTGTTGAGATCAGTGAACAGTTGTGAAAAATGGATATCTCATTGCATTTATTGTCACTTAATGTCTTGCAATCGTGAGGTCTCCTATACATTAACCAACTTACAAAAAACAAGGCAATGCTTTGGTCTTTTGAGCTTTAACATTGAATACAGATTATAGAGCCATTTTTTTGCTACTATAGACTATAGTCTATAGAAGCTATTGGGATGGGTGTCCGTCCGGCGTCCGTCGTCAGTCTGTATGTATGTATGTATGTATGTATGTATGTCCGTTTGTGAGGCGTCCGTCCACTCAAATATCTTGAGAACCGCAGTACTTACTGATTTGATATTTGTTGTGTAGATGAAAAATATGATTTTGAGAAACTAGTTTTTTTAATTTTTTGATATTGTTGAAAGTAGGCAAATTAATGCCAAAAAAGGTGTTTTTGGTAAAAAATCTTCTTCTTCATAACCGCTGGTCAGACAGCTTTGTTATTTGGTATACAGGTCCCTAGGGATAACCCAACTTAGATTTGTTCAAATTGTGATGAAATATGCAAATGTGTATTTTTAAGGAATTTTTTTGTTATTTTTGGTCAAATTTGACTTACATTGTATGTAATTCTTGTACTGTATAAACCCTATCAATTCACCCAGAATACAATAATTAATATGATTTTAAATAATTGAATTAATTAGGAAATCATCAAGCCAAAATAATTTTAGTGTAGAATTATCAGAAAGTTCAACTTTTTTGACAGTTCATAGTGAAATGCTTACCATCTTGGAGGATTAAAACACGTAAAGGCAACTTTCCTGAATCCCAAGTTTGACATATTCTGAACCGTCATTATTGTGCCCTGTATGTTATCTAATAGTTTGTCATGATAGGGTGGTAAAATAAATAGAGATGGAGAAAGTTCTAATTTCCATTTATGGTTGACTTGGTAAGGATAAAATAAGATTACTTTTTGAGGAAAAAAAATAGAGTGGTCAATTAAAAGAGTGGTCAAAGTGATAGGGTTTTTATGGTAAAGCTGGGCTGTAAGATTCCTATTGTGCTATTTATAGCAATTATGCAATCTGTGTAAACAGTGCAATGAAAGTGTAACATGATTCCTTATAATGCTTTTGATGACCTTGAACTTCTTAAGTTTCAAACATTTGTCTCGTCAGTGTGCTTTCTCTGAGTAGGTACAGTCTCAACTTATTCAACAGAACTTACTTACAATGTTAATTTGAAAGTTAAAATGTGCTTGATTAATAGGATGAAAATACTGATATTAAAAGATAACCAGCTCAAGATTCTTTATAACCTGACAGATATGCTGTTTTTTTATGACGTAAATCTTGATTTAAGCAAGTCTTTTTAACTTTAATTAGAATGTAATTAACTCTCGTTTATTTGCTATTATAGACTAATATAGTCTGATGAAATATGCAAATCTGTATTTTTACGGAATTTTTCTCCATTTTTGGTCAGGCAATCCTGAAATGAGCTATCAAAGATATCCACCTTCTTCATCAATACATGTGTCACAAAAGGTTATTCTCTACATAACACAGCAGAGCTCTGTCAACTGTTGAGTCGCTTGTTTTTTCAAAACCGCTGGTCAGACAGCTTTAATAATATTAGGTTTACATGTCCCTAGGATGACCTTAGTGAGATAATTTCATACAGTCAGGAAATACTTAATTTTGTATCCATGTCTATAGTAGCTTCAGGGACTTTGGCCCTATTTTTTTTTCAATTCATAGAAGCTTGCTGGATGCCAGTTTTGTTTGAAACAGATTAACAGTGTAGCTGTAGAGGAAACGTTTTCCAAACCTACTGACCATCTCACAGCAAAAGTCAAGTCATGGGGCAAATTTTAAATGGCAGATGAATAATTAATATTAAAATTTGTGTCCATGCAGGCCTCCAGGTTCGACAAAAAACGGTTTTCATGTTGTTCATGAAAGATATTCAACAATTTCTATAATTTTAAAGAAGCCATTTTCATGTCTTAGTAAGCTATTTTCATGTCAGGGCGTGAACTAGCAAATTGTTTATCTGCTGTCTGTGTGATGAACTTTTGTTTCTTGTTGTTTATGTGTACTAACAGTAAACTAGTACGGAATATTGTACAAGGCAGTCCAATTCACCATGGAAAAAACTTTACAAGTATAACTTAACACTAGACAAAGTCGTCTACTATGGAGCAAAACCATCTCCGGTTTTCAACACGACTTTGAGAGTACAGCCTTCATAGTGACCCCATTAAGGGATGGACCATTAGACCTTGGGAGGGGGGGTGGTCACAATGAAATTGTGAAAATTTTTTTTACTATTGTAAATTTCTGAATTTTTTTTTTCCAATTGAGATTAGCTGTGCAAATTTTTTTTTTTTTCAGAGTAAATTTTCAGATTTATAATTTTTTTTTTAGTTCGTCGCTGTCTGAAGATAAAGAGGGCAAAGATGTGGTGCCAAGCACCACAAGCAGCCACGAAGCGGTCACAGGGGGGGGGAGGTCAGGAGAGGGGTGTCCCCTTGCTGCTGTTGGAGCTTTTGAAAAATAGAGATTAAAATAGTGTTATTTGGTGGCACTTGGGGAGTATTTTTGCATGGGGTGGTCAGGAGGGGGTTCCCCCTCCTGCCGTTGGAGCTTTTGAAAAATAGAGATTATAATGGTGTTATTTGGTGGCACTTGGGGAGTATTTTTGCGGGGGAGGTCAGGAGAGGGTGTCCCCCTCCTGCCGTTGGAGCTTTTGAAAAATAGAGATAAAAATGGTGTTATTGGTGGCACTTGGGGAGTATTTTTGCGGGGGGTGGTCAGGAGGGGGTCCCCCCTCCTGCTGTTGGAGCTTTTGAAAAATAGAGATAAAAATGGTGTTATTTGGTGGCACTTTGGGAGCATTTTTTTCGGATAACACATCTTCCTCTGAAACATGGTCTTCTTGCTCCTCAGTAGCTTCCTATAAGTTTTGAAAATTGACTATTTTGGTTTCCTGGCTTCCCTTTCTACTGCGTGGTGAAATGCCTACATTCACCCCACCAAACATCATGCATATCTCATGATTTACAATTGATTTTGACAAGCTGAGAAGCTAAAATAAGCTAAATAATATAGTTAAATTTGCATATTTGTGTTTTTAGAGCAATTGATGCACTTTTTGATCAAAACATCTATTTCGCTGTAACAGCATGTCCAAATTGAATGGATGTGTATAAATGTGTTGAAATTTCAATATTTGTCTTTTTAGGGCAATTTATGCCATTCATGGTAAAAAAATCTGTATTCTCTGAAAGGGCTTGTCCAATTTCTTTGAAATTTGCTACACAAAAACGATTATTCATGCAGATTTATTCAGTATTTGCTATCGAGAAACTTTCAAAGTTCAACCCTTTTGTGTGTTTTTGTGTTGGGATTTGTTGGATAGATGGCATTCTACGTAGTGTATTGTTGAATGTTAAAACATGTGTTGCTGTTGTTTTTTGAGGCTGTTTTTTGAGAAAAAAGAATTGAAAATGCCTTTTTAAAAGCAAAATAATACATAATGACTTGATATGTTGTTTTATCATTATTGACGTGTTTCTACTTGTTCAGCCATTCTTGCATTCATCATTGCAATAAAATGCTGTGAAAAAAATGAAACTGATGTAGCCTGCATCTGTTTACCTTGATCTTAAAAGGCAAATACAACTTTCTGTCTTGACAACCATACCATAGTTTCAATGTTTTACCTAGTGTACCTGCTTGGTTTGTACGCAGGAAACAAGTAGAAAACAGGCTCTATAATTTCATAATTTTCAAGTGA
This sequence comes from Ptychodera flava, assembly GCF_041260155.1. Taxonomy (NCBI): domain Eukaryota; kingdom Metazoa; phylum Hemichordata; class Enteropneusta; family Ptychoderidae; genus Ptychodera; species Ptychodera flava. The sequence continues at coordinate 15,178,309 of NC_091943.1, forward strand.
TCAGAATACAAAAGTCCTGAAAAGCTAAGATAATCACAACTTCCAGTATAAGGGATACAGTCACTCTAAATGTATAAATTACAATTAAAAATGTGCCTGGAGGATGTACTAAAAAATACAGAAAGTTGCTTTCTGTCGGTAAAATCTAAAAAAAATTCAAAATTTTAAAGACTTTTGCAGATTTTTTTTTTTACGCCTTTGTCTTCTGATTTATTTTTTTTTTATTTTGCAAACTAGTTTGAAGATTTTTTTTCCTAACTTTTTGCTCTGAAAATTTTTTTTTTCTGTTTTTGACCACCCCCCCTCCCAAGATCTAATGGTCCGTCCCTAAAGTGTCATGAGTATCTGTCAATGCCATCAAGAATCATAGGGTGAAATATTTTGCAGCGTGGAAATTATTGATTGTATAATATAAAGTATTTTGTAATTATAAGTTTTGGCGTGCATGGAATGTAAATTATGAGCTCATTGGCATATTTAATGAGTTTCTGATGCTCAGTGTAACAAAACTGAATGCACTAATCTTGAAATGGTAACACTAAAATTCATGTGGTGCTCAAAGTTTGATAGATGTGGCACCACTGTGTACGGCTATCAATGATAGGCCATGAATCAAAGCAGAATTCCCAGAATTTGATCAGACTTTAACCATGCTGAGATACTTCAAACTTTTGATTTCCTTATGCTGAAAGTTTATCACATGGGATATTGTTGGGCTGTTACACGTATGGGGTACATCATATAAGACGTGTATCTGGTATAATGACAGTGAAGCATTATAATGTCCATGGTGGCAATGGTGGCATACTATGTCATTTCTCACTCCAAGCACCAAGACATGGCATTTAATGCCTTCAGAACTTACTTATGTGTTTTTTAACCCTTTCCCTGCCAAGCAGTATCACTTCCCCATCAGCCAAGTCAGTAAAAGTGGTACTGAGCCAAAACCATATGTATTTCCACCCATTTGGCTTGGTCTGTTCCAACAGCTTTCGTCCATAAAAATCATGTTTACAGTATCTGTGATTTCAGGGGCCTTCAAATGTTCAATCTTTTTTAAAATGCACCAAATGGTACATACAGTATTGTGCTTCACTTAAGGTTTTACAAACTTGACCTGATGGTGAAATATGAACTTGGCAGGAACAGGGTTAAAGGTATACTGTCACCTGTTCCAACTTTGCCACAGTTACCATGGAAAGAGAAAATCTAACCAATCACAGATTTTAAGCGGGTGGCCGCTTTTTAAAAACAGCGCCCTCACATGGGCATTTTGAATACCAAGGAACGCCCCTTTGACCATATATGGGCATATTTAGATTACAGGTGACTGTATACCTTTAATGCACAATTTCTGCTTCTATCTCAGCTTTATCAGTTTTTAATTTATTAGTGATTTGGCCGCTGCAGTCCATTGATAAAATGTTTGTATTTCTATGAATGAGCAAAAGTGTAGAACTCCACCACTATGTTAGCTGTCGTGTGACCCCTTACCGACCTTTAAACTCATGCATAAATTGTCATCATATGGTCTACGTGCAGAAATCGTGTGATAGCAAAGCTGTTATGGAACTGTACACGTCACTTTCTGTCTCCATATCAAACACTTATTGTGATGTAGGCTATCTTTCTGTCACTACAGCTATATGTAGATTACAAGCTCAATGACCTAGCTGGTGTAGAGTCACCCTCATACATGATGCCATGTCTGTGTCCGTATACTTTCAACTCATGGCCATGTTCATGTTCAACCGTTGCATACCACTTCCATTATTGTAATTGCATTATTCAGATTCTATTCCTAGACTTTTTGTTGAATGCATTTGCAAATTTGCAAACTGCCAAACTCAGACCTTTCCCTGAAAATTTGTTTTGATGTTAAAGTTTTTGAGATTCTTTTTTGTAAAATTGTCGGCCTCATTGACATGTAGCAACTGGTAATGCCAAAAAGTGAAGATATCAAAATCACATGCAAACATTAAACACAGACACCTAGCAATGGCAGCTCTAAACCAATAATTTAGCTAAAATGAAATGAATTTTCAAATTCTTTGAATCACTTTTACAATTTTTGACTGCTGAGTTTTTGTAATCCAGTCAGTTAATCTCAATTTCTATCCCCCACTGTGCTTCACCTGACACAAAGTCAAGCTAATGAAAATCATTTACACCTACATTTTAGGGTTAGGGTTCATTAGTTCATGTCATCGTGGCAATAATTCTGTCTCATTCTGGATACGATGTCATCTACATGTAGCTGATGTTTTTTACATAAAATTCGCTCTCATGTACAAACTGAACCTGAAAGCAATTTAAATAATCACCCCTTTTTCAGATGGCATATACCCACATACTGTAAGTGTAACGTTCAGGTGCAAACTAAGCATTGATTTGATGGGCGTACAAAACTTTGTATGCTTTCATTTGCATTGCATGTTGTGCAAACCAAAAATCAAAACCTGCAGTGTTTGTGCAGGTCGACACTATATAAAGCTAACACAATACTAAATAGTATGAGATGACAAAGTTTGTGTGACAATAGGAATTTCATTCGCAAACCAGACAAAGAATTTGAGTCAGTGTGCTACTGGGCCAATGTGCCAGTATATGTGGACCCTACATAACATAAATTACGTACTTTATTCACTTCATCAATTGCCCCTATTTTTTTAACAAAATGTAATTTAAGTAATTTTAATGTAACAAAATGTAATTTTTGTGACATCTGTTCACATATGAAATATTTTGCATTTAGTACATAGTGATGATCAATGTTTATAGCTGTAAAAGTCAACACATATCCTTGATATTATAAAAAAGGCATCAAACATGAAAAAAAATCAACAATAAAGATCAAACACCAAGTACTGAATGTAACACCCTCAACAACCGTGACCGTTCTAGTGTAACTGTGCAAATAGAACCAATAATATGAAAGTGTATTTCAACCAAAAAAACTGTAAAAATAAAATGAATACCACTAAAATTTCACAAATAGACTTACACAAGATAAAAGATGTAGATTGCACTATTGTTTTATCTTATGAAAAGAAACCTTGTTTAAGTTTGTAAACTTTGTTATGTAATTGTAGCCCCAGCGGTTTACTGACTACGCATGCACAGGTTCTATACTATGCGAGTAACCGGAAGTGTACCCTACTTTCATAGGCGCCGCCATGTTTTTTTGAGTACACGTAAATAAACAAATACGAAACGTGCAAATTATTATTTTATAACATGCCATTTATAAAATATATCTCTTTTATTAGCGAGTAAGCATTATTATCCACCTTGTAGCTGATACAAAATATCGTTAATATCACGCATAAAAAATAGAAAAAGGGAGAAAACTGTCGTGCATATGAACGGGGGCATACGCAAAGAATGCTGGGATTGAATTTTAGAAAAGTGCCCCCTGTGTCAATAATTAGATCCAAAAATTGCCAGTTTTTAGACGGAACGCTATAGTTTTCAGCTTGCAAGTGGAAGGTGGGCAGTGTGGTTACCATTGCAATGATAATTATTGCATTATACGTCCCTTGTTTAATGCAATTAGGCTGTTATCATTGTAAAAATTGCCACTTTTGTCAAACATTTTTACACATTACAGAAAATCTATACCTGCACTGCTGCAGGGTTTGACGTCGTGTACCGTATGTGAACTGCTTTCATCAGAGGGAAACTGGGCATAGTTGTCATATGAAGTAACAATTAATTCTATTTTATCATGAATCAATACAAATATTATTGCCAATCTTAATCCCTGGCGCGACACCAAGGCTGAGCCCTATATAAAATTACATAAATGATCAAAAAATTGAATTCATGTTTATGCTGGAATTTCTATCATTTCATTACAGATGGGCTATACTGTTTTCGCACCCTGCTGACTACACCCCCGTGTGCACTACGGAGTTGGGCCGAGTGGGACACCTCGTGCCAGAATTCCAGAAGCGTGGCGTGAAGCTGATCGCTCTGTCATGTGACGGTGTAGAGTCTCACAAAGGATGGATTGAGGTAAGCTTTCCATGGCAGGACTTTCACACAGCCCCTCGTTGACTAATAATGCAGTGTGGCCCTAACAGGCTGCTTCCATGTCTTTAAGCTTGGTGAAGCCAGACAAGCTGGCATAGCCCGTAAGGAGCTGTTCTCTTTTATTTTGTGCATTCCTTTCTGGTTTTTCTGTCATGTATCCGCCAGATATCTGTGGGCTTCAAAGTCCTTTTAGCCGATGTACAGCATGAGCTCTAAGTTGTCCCAATTTTGCTTCCTTGCAGGATATCAAGGCCGTCTCAGACCTCAAGGAATTTCCCTACCCCATTATCGCTGACGAGAAGAGAGAGTTAGCCGTCCAATTTGGCATGGTTGACCCCGATGAAAAGGATGCGGCAGGGCTGCCCCTCACCTGCAGAGCTGTAAGTATGATCGACTGAGAGGGGGAGGCTCAGCAGAGGGAGAAGGGGAGGAGGATGCCCTCAGATAATATACAATGTATGATATACCAGCTGTGGTCGAAAGGCATGTACTGTCAAATACAATAAAATTTATCAGTCTTAGGGACCTTCAAACATTTTGCTTGGATTTAACAATAAACCATATGTCGTGTGCTCTTTCCTCGAAAAAAAAAAATAATGCAAGACTATATAAGCAAGGTAGAATGCCGAACCATCCAACTGATACTGTGGTACTGGTCCAGGGACAACATGTGCTCACCCTTGACTTTGTGTTGTCAAAAGGTGGTTGTGTAGGGAGTAAGTTACCGCACAGAACACCAAATTTACACACAGTACCAAGCTGAATTTTGGATATTCCAACACCTGAGCTCCAGAAAGCAAAGGTTCTTCATTTAGCGTACGACAAGAAAACTGTAATGTGATCAGACACACTCAAAGTTGCACCATTCATAAATTTTACCTTTTCTCTGTATTCGATGCACGAAAGAGGTAAAATTAGGAAACTTTTAAGTGTTGTTTGATGTTATCATCAAAAACTATGTACCAGACGAGCTATTTCATTTCCTATGACTTGTATTGAAGACTTTGGGTTTCTACCTGATTGATTGTAGTAAGCTTTCTGTACAAGCCCCTCTTCAGTTTGAAGATGACCATCACTTGTCCGGTTGGAGGGGCTGCTCCATCCTTGCACAGTAATGTAAACTGAGTTATCTTTTTCTCCAGGTGTTTATAATTGGTCCGGACAAAAAACTGAAGCTTTCCTTCCTGTATCCAGCAACCACAGGAAGAAACTTTGAGTAAGTTTTGATACGGCCAAACTTTTTACAGTTGACTTGCAATACATACTTTGCAGTGTCCATAATATGGACAGTTAATTCTGGGAAATGTCTCAGAATAAAATCAACATACTGTAAAAACCGTATCAATTTGACCACTCTATTAATTCGACCACTTTATTTTTTTCTCAAAATGTAATTTTATTTTACCCTTATCAATTCGACCACAGATGGAAATCGGGACTTTCTCAATCTCTAATCATTTGACCAACCAATCATGACAAACTTTTTTGGACATTGTATTTTCAAGAAAATACACAGAACAATACTATGTACAGCACAGAATGTCTAAGTCGGGACTTCAGAAAAGTCACCTTTATATGTTTCAATCATCCAAAATAGTAATTTTTGGCTTTGTTAATTTTCTAATAATTCCATAATTTAAAATTGTAATTATTTTTTCTGGTTGAATTGATAGGGTTTTTACGGTAGTGGTTTTTATTCACTGAAAATACGAATACTCATCTTTCTCCAAATCACTTCTTATCAGTTCACGTCAAGTGTTTTAAATTCATATTGACCTATGCAAAACCTACAGGTCACTTTTATCATTAGAAAAGTGATTTTTTGTAGAACAACCATGTGAAATGGCTTTGAGGAGTTTCAATGCTGAATGGCCGTTGGTACTTAGAGTCGCCTTTTGAGGGCTACGCCAACTTCACAGCCCTCTATTACTGATATCTTATGTAAGGGACCATTCACCCATTATTTCAAGTTACCATCAGGGTTCTCTCTTATTATAGTATCAAGTTGGTTAAAAAGCAGCGAAGCATACACTAAACAGGACAAAGTTGCTCTGTTTAACCATAGACAGTAGAGGGTTTAACTGTTTGTGGTATCAAGAAAAGATGAAATGCTTGCATAAAGTTACTCAATGCACAAAATGACAGTGTTACAACTACAAAAATGTCAAAAATTACGCCTTTGCTGAACGCAAACAGATGATTTTGTTTGTGACCTCCAGATTACATGTAAATGAATGTCTCCCAATCAAACTCGCTTTCCTGTGACAAATAACTTTACCACAATGTAAAGGAGAGCTGCCATTTTTATCTATATGAAAGGCACTGCCAATCAAGAGTTCATTACAAAAGCTTGCATGACGTCCAAACTGTATATAGTGCTATCTTCAGCATGGCAATTGGATTCAGAGTTGTTCACCGAACTTGATTTATAGTACACCTTGAAATATTTTCACTGAATGTCTAAATCTTGTCTAGCTATATCAGCAAAGTAGAGGTTGTGCTCAGTGAGTATTTCAGCACGTTTCAAGACGTCAAACAACACAAACAATTTTCATCTCAAACAAAATTCGTGAAAAAAGCTAAAAGATAGTGCATGCCCGTACTTTGTCCCTTTAAATGTAACATCTCTGACATGACAAATTCAGTTCACTTGAACAATTGAAGATCCCCGTAGGACTATTAATCAGGGTTTCTGCCAGCTCATTCGATACAGAAACATGGGTGGTGGCTAAACTGACTGACCTGCATGCAACATAATAAAGATATTATAATAGCTACTTGCGATTGATATGGCTGTTGTCATTGTTGGAAAACGATGGCATTATAAGAATAACATTGAATTGTTTGGTAGTGAAATGTTACAGTCCATCAGTTTTGGTTTTAAAAAAATGTTCAGGATTGACTCTTGTAATAGTCACAAATTTTGCCCCCTGAGTTGTACCGGTAATTAAAAAAAGTTGAAAAACAATTGTGATAGTGGAAGCCAGTTTTGAATGAGCACTGTGCAATGTGGCAATTTAAGATATTGACAAGATTATTTACGGAATGTGTATTTGAGAAGATATTGGTAAATTGAACAAGATATTTGTATATTTGACAAGGTATAGGTAGCTTTGATGAAATATTGGTAAAGAAATGGTCAGTTTTGCCATTCACTGATTGACCAGGGTTTAGGATGGAGCATCGTATGGTACTACTATATTAACCCTTTCCTGCCAAGTCCATATTTCACCACCAGGTCAAGATGGTTAAAATTAATGAAACACAACGTATTCCATATGATGTATTTTAACATAATACTGTACATTTGAAGGCTGTTGAAAACATAATACTGTAAAGTTGATTTTTTTTTGACAAAAGATGCTATAACATACCAAGCCAAGTGGGTGAAAATACGTCATGTTTTGGCTCAATACCGCTTTTTACTGACTTGGCTGATGGGGAAGGGATACAGTTATTACTGTCTGGCAGGAAAAGGGTTAATATTAGGTCAGTATTTCATGCTGTACATGTATGTGTTGGTGTGCTGCAAACACTAACATCAGAATTGTTTTTGTTGTTGTTGACAGTGAAATCTTGAGAGTGGTGGATTCCCTGCAATTGACGGCTACAAAGAAAGTGGCCACCCCAGCAGACTGGAAGGTAAGCTTGCCCTCCACCAGCCAGCTGCCCTCCACAAGCCGGCTGCCCTCCACAACATTTACATTCTATTCATTAATCAAGGAGTGCCGTGTCGTTATGGATACCTTGGTGAACTGCAAAAATGGGCACACAGCACAGCACATTGGTTTGGAGGTTAAAATGCCCAAGGTGCATTCACAGAGATTGACCTGCAGTGACAATAGTCTCATTCGACTGCAGATCAAAGTGATTGTACGCTGAATATTCACCTAACAATCAAATACCTTGACCTACATTGCAGGACCCATCCCCGCCAGCATCGCTCTGTAAATTTCGCCCAGGTCATGAAAGTGGCGTGAATTTGAATAATATCTTCAGGCACTGCTAACCCTTATCCTACCAAGTTCATATCCATCTGGTCAAGTTAGTTAAAACTAAGTGAAGCACAGTGTGTCCCTATGCTTCACTTTTAATAACTAAAGCTTGAACATTTGAAGACCCCCTGAAAACATAGATTCCATTCCTGCAATAACAGACCAAGTCAAGTGAGCGAAAATACATGGTTTTGACTCAATAACGCCTTTTACTGACTTGGCAGATTTAGAAGTGATACTATCTTGCAGGAAAAGAGTATCATGTTTGTAATTAAATCACAATTGTATATGAATAAATAGCGTCTTTAAAATGAGGTCTCAAACTTGCCCCGGTCTATAGAACTAATTATGAACCAAAACATAGTATGATCATTAGAGGCATACAGTGTATCTTACCAAATTTGTGCAATGTTATCAGTCCTTATTGTATTTTTTTACATCCTTTGAATATTTTGCTACTACTTTTCTGTCACTGTCACAACTAGTGTTTTGATGTTCTCCCCAGAAATTTGTGTGACAGTTAACCCTTTGAGCACCAAAGCCAGTTTTTGTCACTTTTTATAGAATACACCCAAGTCAAATTTTTTTCAGATTTTTGCCAAAATTTTGGTAAAAAACTGTTGCCAATGAAGTGTGTTACCAATCAGGTCCAAAATTATCAAAAAATTACAGAAAAATTTATAAAAATTGGTGAAATTTTGCACTGAAATTTTGATGGGAAAAATTGCAGCACTCAAAGGGTCAAACAGCTTATTTATATCATACTGCATTTATCATTTCACTGTTCTTTTACTACAACCAAAGGGGCAAGAATTGACAATACTGGGTCCATGCTGGGTTGTAGTAGAATTTGACATTGTCTTAGGGGGTTTGTATTTATGCACCATGAAAGGCACCCTTAGAAAAGCACTGATTTCTACCTTGAGAATTACTGGGCCCATTGTTCTCCATGTGTGCCATGAAAGGGTACTGACTGCTTTTGAGTGCTCATGGGGAAAACTTGTTTGAAAGTAATAATTTAACCATACGACAATGAAAACATTGAACTAGCCATTGCAGATGAGCTACGATCCCTTGTATTCCTTATTCCGTTATCGATACATCAATTTTTTTTTTGTTTTCCTTGATTCCAGCAAGGTGAGAAGTGCATGGTTGTTCCAACTGTCAAAGCAGAAGACATTCCAAAGCTCTTCCCAAAGGGTGTGGAGATCAAACCTGTGCCCTCCGGAAAGGAGTACCTGCGCTTGACCCCTCAGCCCTAAACTGCAGCGCCCTCTACAGGTCGCAATCCAAAAAAACAACAGTGTAGTAACAAAACATATCAAGCGTGCCATATGAGGCAGAGTAACATGGGAAACGTAGCAATATTAGTTTATCAAAAGAACTGATCCAATTTCAAATATAATCTTGTGGTGTACTGCGTAACGTTAGTCTGATAATTTGTAACAAGTGGCAATTGTGGGTGTATTTTTTTTAGTGAACAGCCTAGTGTCAAGGAGTGGTGATGCATCAAAGTGCCTTACATTGACAGCTTAAATGTGGTCTCGTGTATTTGATAAACCCAGGGGTTAAAATTTCGTTTGGTATATTGAACTTCTCCAAGGCATGCTTAAATAGTGTATACCATGCACACATCTGTATGGATGTCTGTGTGATTTTGTACTGAACTGAAATGGTTAACTTTTTATGCCATCTACAAAAAGATGTTGAATATTCATCTTTTTTCAGCCACTCGACCGCTAGCTGCACATCATGACACATCTTAGGTATATATCGCTAGTGTGCTTGCAAACGAAAGCCTAAGGGAAACTCCTCTTTTGTGTAAGCCAATACACAGCTATCTGTGTTGACAACAATCTGCCGCGTACTTTGAATATATAATTGACCCTGGGTAAAAACAACCAATTACATCACAGTATGTTACACAAGCTTCGCAAGTCTTCGGTACAAAGGCATGCCCTCCTCTGCAGGGTCCATTGTCAGAATTCTGCTGTACATGTATCAATGCTGTGATACTTGCAGAATTCCACACTAGTGGGTTTTTTGACACGATAGTAGCACACTTTTTGAGTAGAAAGTACAATATCAGTTGTAAATTGAAAAAGTTGCACGTGCAAAATTATCGGAATAAAATATTATGTTGAGGGACAAATATTTTTGTCTGTGTCATCATTGGCCAAAGTATTTTGACAAGTTGACTTCTTGGGTGCATGTATGTGCTTTCAGAGACATTTGTCTGTTTATTACATAGGCAGTGATGTACTGGAAGGTTGACATTTGTCTATAGAAACCATCAGCTTGTTCAGTATCTGGTCTGAGATCACCAAGCTGTGATACAACTCTCACCAGAACTATCTACATGTGTTGTCATTTCCACAACTACACAAATGAGCGCAGAGACTGGTCAATTATGAAAAACTTACTTGCATCATTTATTGCCAATGCTGAAATACTTCCATTCTAACAGACAATTCACTCTGGAGAGAGTTGGTTTGGAGGGGGAGGGAAGGGGGAGTTATGGGAATGGGGAATTTTGCAATATAGCCAGCACAAGGCATCAAAGTACACCATGGCATAATTTTTGCAGTCATTCTCTTCTGCCTGACACCTGTCCAGTGAATGGTCCCAGTCCAGTGAATGGTCCCAAAGATGCTCTAATTACTCTTTATTTGCAGTGCCAAGAAAGAACGAACGGTGGCCAAAGATCTTACAAAGATGGCACTCAAAAAGATAACATAACTTTGAAGTAATTTCACAGAGATTTTTTGACGGCGTGATGCAATAGCAACCATAGTTACAGCACTGTTGTTGTACCAAAAATCACCTTGATGTGGCCACATGTGTTGAGTTCATAGTTCTACAAAGCATTCACAGACTTCTGTGCCAAGGAGGGAACAGCTCTTGTTGCTAAATTTTCCCCACGAAAATTACATTGTACAATTCACAACAATCTTCAGTTGGTTCATAATTCAATGTAGGTTTGACAACATGTGAAAGCAAGAGTATATCTCTGTCTCTACAAAATTGTTCAGCCTTGAGAGACCAAGAATGTGGAAATTTCATTCCGGATATCACGAAAATAGCAATTTAAACGTAGAGAAATGGAAAAAGTTCACATCTTGACATAGGGAGCGGACCATGGACCATAATTCATATGGGTCAAGCACACGTATATGCGGCAAAAAAAATCTCGTTCATTGTATTAAGCACTGTAGCATATTGAATAGCTCCCTGACCAGTCTAATTCACGGCTTTACAGATGTGGCTTGATTTCCTTCTTTGCTGGTTTGGGTAAACTTAAGTTTATAATTATCATCTTGGTTGTAAACAGCTCTGAGTAATACACATATATACTGAATTAGACATGAGAAATATATTCTCTCCTCTCTTGAAATATACAGACAGCATAAAGATACAGACATATCAGACAAACTCTGAAATTTGACGTGTTCATATTGTAAATGTTCCTGTTGTACAAGTAGCTGTGTATGTCTATCATATCAGCACGGCATTGTTTATAATTGTCAATTTGATATAGCGCCCTCAAGCAATCAGTGTATTTGAATTTGCATTTCATGTAAAAACTGGCAACAGACATTTAGTTCATTTAAGAAGGGAGATTATTTCCACGTCTCCGTGGTGATAGCAAACAAGGAAGCAGTAAAAATTCCAGAGCACAGGCAACGGACAACCAGACAAATCACAGGGAAAATTCATACAAAATCAAAACGAAAAATTAATAAATTTGTAAGTTCCCTCATCCTGGTAAAAATCACGTCTCCCTGAGTTTGGTCAAAGTTATCCCATGTCATTGTGAAACATCTGCTTTTCATATTTGAACAAAAGAAAAAGAAAACAAATTCACTGGATATACATATACAGTATATATCACGGTAGTATACATAGCTCTCCAGCATAAACTGGTTAAATTCTTCCTCATTAAAATCTTTAACATACAGCATGTTACTGTGTTGCAGGTTATAAAAATTTGGCAACAGAATGAAAGTTTATCCCTCCAAAAATGCACTGGGTGTATTAAACCAAAAAAAAACTTCTCAATAAAATGCCCCTCTCACTCTGAATATTCTTAGAGAGGGATGTGGATTTAAATATTTTCAGTTTACTGGCAAGATGTGTTTGATAAAATCTCAGTCACTCATTTTGTGGGGTGACCGTGATAAAATATCTTTCATCGCTCTATGTAGAGTTGCTTGGAGAGTTTGAATTGCACAATCTCATTCAACAAATTGCATTAAGGAGAAGAGAGAATGCAGGACATTACATGATTTTTTTTTCAAGGTTACAGCTATGAATCGACTCCGCCATTTACAATATACTGATTAACAAATTACAATGAGAACGTAATATTTACATATCTACAGATACAAGTCCAAAACTAAGTAGTTATGTACCCTGTACAAACGGGAAACATTTCCATTAGAATTTGTGCACATTTAAGTTACCACTGTCTACAAGCGGCACAGTTCCTGTTACTTGAGCAAATGTTCTAGGTTGGTAGAGCGCCCTCTGTATCATCGAGACAAATTCTTTCTTTTTTTCACTTTACAGTTGCTGTACAGTTCAGCCATCGAGCACTGGCCAATGAGAGTCAGTGCCTGTATGCACAAGTATTCTACACATTTTACAATCCCTTCAGTGGGCATGCTTTGCATTCTATCCCAAAGCTTTGACGCTGGGGAAAAAAAGAGGATACTCTTCAATGGCAAAATAAAAGTTCACGTAAATCATGGCAAGCGTTAGCTCCATGTAGAAATCAGATTCCATCCGGTGCGTACATCTACAGCAACATCTTTCACACATGTACGGAACTTGGTCGTTTCAAAGTGAGCTTCATCTTATTGTTTCTCTTTTTTATGACTGGCCGTCTCTCCCCAGGCGAACTGGAAGACTTTCTCCGCAGAATGAATTTCAGGTCTGGCGTTCCCTGGTTTATTGCATAGAAAACATTACACTTGTCTGGGATTTCCAACTCTGTTGGCAGAATAAAGAACACAAATATAAGTAAATTAAATTTCCTACATATAATTACATTCTCTCTGTAAAATAGTTTCTTGTTCAAATTCCAGAATCCTGTCAGAATACCCAGTATTCAACTCGTCAACACAGCCTGTATGTTACAATATTATTGTTAACAACTGAAATTTAGACTAGAATTAATTTGTCAACAACAGCATTGCATATTGTATACAAAGCACTCTGCCCGCAAGGCTCTGTTCCTTTGTATTTCAACTTAGTTAAGGAATAAGAGTAAGAACTTTTGTTTGTTTACATATTAAAATGATGGAAAGTGATTCAAAAGGACCAGCCACTTTCTCTTCATAGTTAGCTGTTGTCTGATTGGCTGATCAGAGGATGTGATTTACATATATTTAATAAAGCAAAAACCAATAAACAAAAAAAATACACAGTTGGACGTGCTGGACTTTATCATAGAACAGCAATGAATAAATTTGATGTAAAAGGTGAAATGAAATATTAATCATGGTATAGTCTAAACATCTCAATTTTTCTGTAAATTAAACAATAAAAACAATGAAAGGACTTACCGCCATCATCTAGAATTTGAATTAGAGAATATTCTTCGGTGGGTTGGTCTTCTTTGCAGTGTTTAGACAGAGCTGATCCAATGACAGCAGACGTATGCTCTTCATTTCCCAACTGCCAAAGAAAAAAGTGAAAATAATGTCTTTAGTAATGAAATTCAAAGCCAATAAAAGTAATATTTACTATTGTTAGATATGGGAGGGAATGAGGCTGACTGGCTGGTTGGCTCTAAGATGAAATAATTTGACATGAAGTAATACATTGTGAAAGACAAATGTTCCAAATTATTACCGCTTCCAAAAGTTCAATGAGTGAATTGGTCAATGAGAGCTGATATTAACATTTGAGACCCAACACTGGACTTTCTTGGTTTAATGTTCCACTTCAAATAAAGTAGGAGGGTTAACATATAAAGAAGATTTTTGAAAACACATCTATGTAGTCTTGATCAGGTCTCTTAATCATTTGAAAACTTGATTATAATTCATTTTAAAATTGAGAGTTTATAAAAAATTTTAAACCGGCTTGTAGTCAAGTCACTGCATTCACAAATATGCAAGGCTGGAATATGCTACTCCCACAAGGCTAACCTAATACATAGTGCCCTCACGAGTTAAAAGCAAACAATTATTACTTACAAGGATACTTTTGTACATATTGCCCTGTCTTTCCTCTTCATCCAGGCTGATTTTGATGATGCAGCTCGTCTCTGTAAAGAACGGCAAAGAAATCACCGGCAGGGTCGACGACTGGACTGACGGCGACGATAACGCGGAATCGAGGGATAGAAACGATGAACACGACGACGATCGTGACAGCCTCTGTGAACAAAAACCCAGCACAACTGTTAGCTAAGACTCCTTGCATGATTATACACTTGGAAATTTCTTTGCAACAAAATTTTAACTCTACTTAAATACCTGTGAGGTGACTTACAGAAAATAAAACACATTTACATAACGACGAATTCCAAAGCAAAACAAAAAGATGTTACTGCAAATGATGTGTGTAACTCTATACTTGTGTACTCAACTTCACAATGTAAATGATACAGCAAAATTGACATTTAACACAACTCCATTAAAGTGACTTGTTCACACAGTGAAGCCAATGTGCTCAGTTCTACAATGCTGTATTTCTTTATCATTTTAATCCTTCAATTTCTCTACGATACAAGCGTAAGGTAATCTTGATGATTAAGACAGAGCAACCACAGTGGAGTTCTCAGAGAGCGCATGATAAATGTCTCTCACCCTGAAATCAGACGGAGGTGACTCTGAACTTGAGAGACTACTCCTGTCTTCAGAACTTGTTGAACTGCCAGACGATGACCACTGGAAGAATTCTGACTTCCGCCTCAACGTCCTGGAAATAAAAGGGAATGCATTTAAAAATTAACTCTGAATAAAGGTATATTTGACCAATCCGTCCATCCATAAACCCAAGAGACATTCTGAAAATCATGGTCAGACATCAAATTTTGAACTCTGTATGCATAGGTCAGGTAACATACCATCAAGAAAAATTCATAGAAAAGAACGGCCCCTACTTTAACCCTTTCATAGCATATTAGGTGGTATGACCTAATTCGTATCAATGATCTGCTTGAACCATTTATACAGACATGGGGGTACAGGGGGAACTGGAAGTTCAGAGAGTAGAAATCAATGTAAAAGGCTGTTGGCAGCCTAATCTCACCTGAAGCCAAAGTCTCTTTTTGGTTTGGTCATTGCACTGTCATCTTTCATCGACCTTGACCTTGAACTTGGACTCAGCGGTTCAATGATGCAGGATAGCTGGTAGCTGAAAGTGAATACGGGGAAAAGTTGATCAGACTGGTTTCATGCGGCGAAGATCCCCCTAATTGTTGTTGAATTTTGCCTGAATTACAGAGCCATAACGATTAGAAACACTGGTTGAGCACCCTTCTCCAATATCACTCAATCCCACAGTGAATTGACCCTACCCATGCACACAGTACATAATTCAGGTGTACTTACGCTGATTTTTCTACTTGTGAATATTTCCACTCAACATACACCAGAATTTCAGCACTCAAATCTCCATTGGCTGCACCTCTGTGTGCATTTACATTGTGACTCTGTACTTGCTCTACTCAACTCCCAAAACAATACTGAGAAGTGTCTCACGTTCATTTTCAACAACAGCCTATACCCCTATGCAATGCCAAATGTTACTGTTGACATCTAGAATCTCAGGTCTCGACTGGAGATACTTTATCAACACTAATATTACATATTTCATAAACACAATGCACTGCGCTGTCAAGGCCAATACTTTGGGTTTCCACATACTTAAAGAGAAAGGTAATGTGGCTATTTTCCTCAAACAAAAAAGGATAGAACCTCGATCAAAAGACACAGCTATGGTCTCTTTAATATCTGTGGATGTTGAAACTTCAACAAGCCGACCAAGCGTTGCTTGTGATACGGGTCTGTACAATAGAATGCAATACAATACTAACAGTCCTGCAGTGATATTTGACTGCTGATCAAAGTATTTCTATGTCACAAACAATCACCTACCTTTGGTCATCGCTGTAAATCTTCACTCCATTGAACCACCTTTCAAAGCTGCCGTCACCCTGGATGTGGTAATTCTGCGCTGCTTTCTGCAGCAGTTTGATTTGCGCTAGGAGCTCAAACTCCTGAAACAGATCAAATGCAAAATGGTCTCTACATTTGTATAAATCACAATGAAAAATTTCTCCAAACCTGTTGAACTCCTGTTCAAAATTTTGGATTTAAGAAAAAACTAAGACGGTGAAAGTTTTTCTTTCTCAAAGAGCTTTAAAATGAGCCCCCGCATGTGGTAGATTAGAAAAAAGATATGGAAATGTGAGCGCCCGAATATCTGCCCCCGAAGCGCGCTCTACCTGAAAGGTATACTATCACCTGTTCCAATTTTGCCACAGTTACCATGGAAAGAGAAAATCTAACCAATCACAGGTTTTAAGCGGGTGGCCACTTTTTAAAAACAGCGCCCTCACATGGGCATTTTGAATACCAAGGAGCACCCCTTTGACCATATATGGGCATATTTAGATTACAGGTGACTGTATACCTTTAAATCACAACATAGGTGACTCTTCCGATATTTTTTTCATTTTTTTAGAATATGTTTTAAACACTGACTGCCTAAATAATCAGAACTTTTTAAATGGATTTGAGCATTTCTTGTCATTACAAGACTTCAGTTTTGGGACTGTGCAGTTGGTTTTCAATTCAAAATATGACGCTTGCAGAATAAAATATATCATGATAGGACAACAATAGGAGGGAAAGTAGTACCTTTTTCTTCTTTTCAAAATTGATGTAACCGTTTTCTAAGACGTCTGGATAGGCAGTATGGATCATCATGAGATCTGTCAGAAATGTTCCCAGGTACGGCACTGTACCATGTATAACAGTCTGTATGCAGAGACAAAATGAATATACTGTCACATTGTTCCGTCCAGACATCAGCTTGAACATCCCCCTACTAAAATGGAATATGGTGTAAACATACATACTGGAATATGCTCAGACTTCAAGCAGACAAGATCATATCATTTGACATCACAGTTTTGTCGCAGACATTTGGATGGATTGTGTTAAATACACAAAGCTGCATGAGGTAACATACTACAAACACCAAGAACCAACTTTATTTTGTATTTCTCATATTTCTTGCCAGTTTAAAAACGTTTTCATTAACCATCACCTGTTTATTGCAAAAAATTCAACCATGAGACTTACAGAATCAATTCTCCTGAGACTCTTCTTACTGCTTTGCCTGCGCATTGTCCTGCTTTGATTTGATGATGAACTCTCCACGAACTTGGCAGTGCCCTCCTGCAGATGGTGGAAATAAGAACAGGACATTGATAACGAACACAAGAAATGAGAAGCTGTCCATTTCCAAGCTGTGAGAGATTGTGTGTCCAGGTCATTGTAAGTGAGAGATGACGTCAAAATCAAACTGTATTTTGGATACAGTGTAAATGGAATGCTCTTTCTTCTTCCTTGAACAGGGGCAGTTTTATCAATTTACTATTGACAACACCAACTTTCAAAAACATTGTGCTGTCAAGCTAGTAATCCGTAAAGCCCAGTGCGTGAGTATCATGAAACTGATATGGAGGAAAATTTATTTTGCTGTTTCAGAAAAAGTACTTCAGTGGCAATTCTTTTGAGAAATCGGTAGGCGAAAGAACAGCTTAGCCATCCATACATAATAAGAAGGGAATTGTTACCATGTAAATTTGCAATGGGCAAGTCGATCACTAACCTTCATCAATATTTCTCTCCATGCTTCATGGTTGTTGTCCTCTGAAAATATCTCTGTCAGCTCGTCATACATACCCTGGGCATCCCTGTCAATCGAAGTCAACGTAAAATACTTTTAAAACAATTTAAACACTATTAATGTTTTGCTAAATTTTCAGAAGCAAAGTGCTCTGTGGAGTGAACATTTTCCTACCAATCTAACCATTACACTGATCAGCCATTATTTTTGTTGGCAGTAGCATTTTGCATGTATTGTCATACTTCAATGTACCGGTACAATTGCCCATTTTTACTAACCTTGGAACAGCTGCCCATGTTTTCTTCAGTCTGTGAATGCAGCTTGCTTGTAAACCAGAGAGAATGGCCTTCAAAGATGAAAAATTCTTCAAATTTCGACATTCCTGCCAAGAAAGGATAAAGTAGCTTAGTAAGAATCACTGATGTAACACTGCCATCACCATCATCACAATCACCATCATCATTGTCATCATCATCATCATCATCATCATCACTATCATCGTTGTTGACGTCATCATCATCATCATCATCATCGTTGTCGTCGTCATCATCACCACCATCATTATCATCATCATCATCACCATCATCATCATCATCATCACCATCATCATCATCATCATCACCACCATCATCATCATCATCATCATCATCATCATCATCATCATCATCATCATCATCATCATCATCATTGTCATCATCATCATCATCATCATCATCATCATCATTGTCGTCATCATCATCATCATCATCATCATCATCATCATCATCATCACCAACTTCATCACTTCCATAACAGCAAGCAACCCTTGATCGACTACAATCTGCTGCACTACACACAAAACGCTTTAATCATTACCTGAGCAACATAGATCCACTTGGTGACGACCTTTGCCCTCTGTGAGGGTTTTGCCGCTGCATCCCTCAGTATAGTGGATATGACATGATAGGACACCTTGTTGAACTGATCAACCGTGGCCTTCACCGTTGTTGCTACACTCTCGTCCTTCTCTCGCTTGGACCAAATCGCTCCCAGGCAGTGCTGTGGTATTACTTTCTTGAACAAATCCTGCGAAGGCGATTAAAGAGACATCAAAAGTCAAAGCATGTTGATTTGTCTGACTTTAACACACATGTGGCCTCCATTTGTCTTCACCAGTCTTTGCAACTTATCAAAATATCAAGCAGCTATATTCATATCACTCTCAAATGCTTACACCTCAGCTTGATAAAATCTTGCAGTGGAAACTCCAAACATTTTTGAAACTGTAGTACCAGTTCTCAGTCTGGGAATAAATTCTGTAAATTTTTGTATGGTACAACCTGGATAGATATATTTTTTCATCTAACCACATTTGACATTAAATATTCAGATCACAATTATTTGCTTAAAACTTTGAAATGGAGTGTATGAATATGATATATGATGACAGAAAACAGTGTTTGTCCTCAAAAATAGTCAAATGCAATATTGGGGACATGCACTGCAATTCCTTCACACTATGGTCATTCACATGTGAAATGATACACAATATTTCCATCTTGACTCTGCCGGTATACTGCTGACATATCATTGGATATTTATGTAACTTGACTAATGTTCAGATGAGTAACTTGTTCATCGTAAATTTATTGTACCATATACTGTATGTATGACAGTAGCACTGAAAAATCACACAGAAAGCGAAACTTTGTCCACCGGAATGTACAGAACAGCAAGAACGTGAAATCTGTGTATACTTACAGCATCTAGATATGTGAGCTGATCAGCAATGAAGTCGTCTTCCATTTCTTGGAATGTAAATTCTTTAGGGCAGTCCATCATGTAATCAACTTCTTCACAGATTGAGAAAGTGAAATTGTTCTCGCTCGGCGACCGTGGTGCATCAAAGGACAGTGTCACACCTGTGGAAGAAAGATTTCAAAAGTGACTGAAATTGACAAATTTTTTTTGAGAATATGAGTCGCCATTGGCCAGGATTTTGTAGTGCAGATAATTTGACTAAGGTTTTCAAGCCAGTATTTAAATGACAAAATTGAAGGAAACGTACCACTCAGGTCAAGTCCAAATACATCGTCTTTTTCTTTCCACTTCTCTAGTTTTCTCCGACACTTTTCTGCAATTTCCTTGTCTGTCATGTGTTTTTCCGCAAATTCCATGAGGGTCGTAAGGCAAGGATAGCTTGGTGGCTCCCGGAATCCTTCGGAATACTCGTCCAGCCACATTGTTAGTATAGATTGTACAGATCTGAAGACAACGCAGACAGGGGAGAGAAATGAAACACTTGTTACTTGTCACATTTCACGGCAAAAAATTTCATCAGTTTGCCATGGTATATTTCACATTGCAAAAACGAATCTCAAGTTTGTAAAAATCAACAGATGACTAGTCCAACTTATCTATTCAAATAAAATTAAGGTTCGAAATTCTACCATCTGCCGGTCATTGTGATGTTTTTACTGTTTTAAAGCAACACTTTTCAGAATAAATTCATCCCAAAAGTGTGACAACATATTTTGTGACCACGAACAGTTTTATGAACACACTCTGAAAGTGAAAACTAGCTAAACATACTATAAACTTGATGATAAAAAATCCTTACAAGGGTAACGCTGTGACTTGTTCAATTATAACACCGAACACACTGCCTTTGATGATGAGTAGTAAAGGGACTTACTTTTGGATTAAAACTCTGGTCCCTTTCTTAAGGTTTGGGTTATTATTCTTGTCACTAACTGACTTATACCTGCAAGAGAAACAACAAAAGTTACATCAATTGATGAAAAATCAATGAAGAAACTGAGTCAACGCTTGGCTGGCCCATTTTATTTTATGCTTTTCCAATATAACCTTTTGTACTCATTCTTGCTGATACAGGAGTGCAATGAATTCTTTTGATGTTCCTTGAGTACTTCTCACTCGTCCTCGGATGGCCATAAAATCTACTTACTTCACTTTGAGGTAGTCATAAAAGCTACTTAAGATGATGACACAGAACATTCTTTTCATGGACAAGTCACTAATATTCCAAGGACAGTGATCTAAAGACTAGCAACTCAGTAATACTGCAATGTATACAGCTACTGGGAAACACAACATCCTATATCAAAGATCAATACACTCAGAGTCACTTACAATTCAAGCACTTTGAAGGGCTCTTTCAGCAATCTTCAATGACTTTTTTCGGTCTGACATACCATTTTCCAGATATCATTTGAACAACATATCATTTTTGACACAATTTTACATAATCACAATACTGTGACTGATAATCTTGTCATTTTTCAAAAACTCTGGGTGAAGTATCAATTTTCCAGGACTTCAACAGCACTCAAATTTCATTTACAAGTACTTTTCCATGACTTTCCGGGAGGCTTTAAATACAAAACCACGGTGATAGAGGGACTGTGATAAAATCAAACACAGCCAGAATGACATAAAAGGCTAAGTGAACCTTGACCACCTCTACCTGTACACGCAGAAGCCCGTTAAGTACAGGTATATGTACACAGTCCCAACAATAGAGGTAAACAAACTTAATACCAAGAGCCTATCAAACCCAAGCTAACAACAGTCAACACTCAAACATCTCTACTCTCAAACACCAAGGACTCGTAAATCAAACTCTGTAGGTACATACAGTGACTATTAATCTGGACAAACTTTCAAAAAGTCAACTACACTGCCTGACAAACCACAGATACGAACACTGAGATTTTTTGGGATGATTAACCCGTTGAGCGCTGCAATTTTTCCCACCAAAATTATTGTGAGCAACATTTTACCAATTTTGTGAAATTTTCTGTAATTTTTTTGACAATTTTGGATCAAATGAACATCACATTTTATTGGCTTCAGATTTTTATCAAAATTTTAGGAAAATTTAGAAAAAAGTTGACTGGTGTATATTTTGATATAGGCGACAAAAATTGACTTTGGCATTCAAAGGGTTAACTTGACAATTTCACTTCTTTTCATGGTCACATTAATTATTAGATATTATGTTAGCATTTACACTGTATGCTTTTACACTCTTACACTCTCCAAACAGACATGTATACAAACTGAGAAGACAAAACTTCAAACCTGAAAAATTCTGAGCACAGATGCCATTCTCACCTCTGTAAAAGTAAGTCCAGCACTTTGGACGCAGTTGTAAATGTTTGATATGTGTTTAAAAAGACGTTGATAAAGCTGGAGTTCATTTGGTTCATGGCTTGACTCAAGTGTTCTACCAGCTTCTCCAAGGTGGCTGCCTTGATGCTGTAGTCGCGTCTGGTTTCCGATAGCAACCCCGCATCCTTCGTGGAGTCCGTGGTGGCGGCAGGGGCGGGAGAGGCAGGTGTGGGTGGTGAAACTTGGTCAAGCTTAAACTGTTGGTGAACGAAACAGAATTGAAAGGACGGAGACGTTAGATTGTTCACCACAGAAACAAGACGAGAAGAAAGCGAGGTGTGGGAACAACTTGAAAGAAGACAAGAGCAATACAGCACCTGCAAATGCAGAAACTGATACGCCATACACAAATAGGCCTGATGAGGGCGCTCTAAGAGGCTTGCTCTTAATTTGGTAACACGTCATACTCTCGTTAAAATTCCACATTACCTATGTTAAATACTGAAATGGCACCGATAACAGTGAATAGTGAGGTGTCAATCTGATCGCTCAAGAAAAGCGAGGATAGATAGAGGACAGAAACATTTGTGTGTCAAACCAAAATTTAATCTCCACAAATCTAAAAACTGCCATGTTTCAGTCAATATCTACTGGGACAAATACAATGGCACCCAAAAGTCTTCAATTATTTTTCTTCACGTTCAATCTCTGAACTATCTGTCAAATAAGTGCCATACATTGCAGTTCTAATTAATGTCATTAATCATAACAGGTAATTATCAATATGTCATGAACGTTTGATTCATAAATCACACCATGTATTAAAACAAGACAAATCTAATTTTTGAAAATTCATTATTTCAGTAACTTCCAATAATTCTTTCTAAATGGCAGGTAAATGCCAAGCATTGGTGTCTGTCCGAGCTCTTCATAAAATTTTTGTGTTAACGATTGCAGGCACAGCAGTATTAACAGTATTTTCTAATTTTTACACGAATCACCAAGCAAACAACATCAAACCGTACACTGCAACGAGAACGTTTGTACGTACACTTGATCTTGTGTCCTGACACTGAAAAGTTCAGTTATTTGTCATGACAGTCTAGTTCGACCTTTAAGATTGTCAAGGTTGGGCTAGAGTCACACAGTATATCTTATCTACACTTTTAGTATTGCCAAGGATATACAATTCATTGTCATTTTGAAATTTTTTGAAGTGTCGAAGAGAACTGTATCAGCCGTACTAGTGTACGAGTCTTGCTGATAAAATACACCAAAATAAACAAGTATCAAGGGATGGACACAAAAATAAACCAGTAAGTAACTGCAGTAATAAATCATTGAAAATGTGACACGAGATGATAAATCCCAATTTTATGAACTACTGTAATATTGGTATCTTTTTTTAAATTTAACCCTTTGAGTGCCAAAGTCAATTTTTGTCGCCTTTATAAGAGATACCCCAGTCAATTTTTTTTCAGATTTTTGCCAAAATTTTGATGAATAACTGTGGCAGATTCATTGTGATATCCCTCTGGTTCAAAATTATCAAAAAATTTACAGACAAATTCATAAAAATGGGTAAAGTGCTGCATTAAATTTTTGATGGGAAATACTGCAGCGCTCAAAGGGTTAATATACTGTTTTTCAAAAGGAATGTGACAGGGTATAGATGACGCAAGACTGAGGCCGCAAACCGTCTGACAGCTAAAGTGCATACGCCCCCTTGCCAGCAGTACAGTCGATATACCCATTAATTAGATCACTCTGCCTGACAACCACAGATACACTGTGACTCTCTGTACATACTGTTGGATCCGTGAATGTGGGCGTCGGGTCTTTGGAAACGCTGTATCTGATTTTACGAAGGTGGACACTGTAGATGATGCCGTCGTCTTCCTCTTCTCCCCACAAAGTCCGCGTGCCATCGGTCTGCCGAGATACAATGCAATGCATAGAGTCAGATATCAGAGTTAGATATCTCATTGATAAAAACAAAGATTTCTTGTTGTCTGCAAGAAAAAATAGTTGCTTGAACTGTACTTCTGTGTGACCCAATTTCAAAAGAACAAGAAATTTTACCCATGAAATAATGCTAGTGGTCCGTAAAGAATGCCTACAGCTATGGTACAAATAGTTTGAACTTTGTCAAACAACAACACAATCTCCACTCTGGGAATGTTGTCAACTTTTTTTTTACCTAGAACTGTCCAAAAATACATTCTCTCAATTGCAAAGCGCTGTACCTTTCCGCCATTCCATTTCTGCTTTTACTTTCGGTGAAACAACAGACCATTCAATTCACACTCAAATTCTACAGCAATACATATATGTATAAAATCAGGAAAAAACAGGCATTAAAGTTCTCAGAAGTGAGACATACAACATTTGGATCACGGCCATTTCGTTATTCTATCCTGCTCGATAAAATTGGTTTGACTTTATCACCTTTAACAATAACAGGAACTGTGCAATTATCATATTACTGCTAGGGCTCTCAATCTATTGTGGAAATAAAGAACTGGCCGCTTGTCAAATAAACATACAGTAATTTTCTGCCAAAAAAAAAATACCTATGGATAATGATTAAAAGAAACATAGTCATCTACTTCTGTAATTGTTTACTTAGTTTTCTGTTAAAAACATTAAAATACGTCCAGATAGGAAAATCCAATTAACTTAAATGGCAGATTTGAACAAGCACACATTAGAATATGCGTTCAGGGGAAATGATAAAATTAGGTTTCCATGAAATCTCTCACAGAACTTTCTGTTCCGTTTGAGAAATTGTTTATTGGCATTTTCGTCCGCCCCTATTTCTTATCAGCAAAACTACTGCAATAAAACTTTCTATGTATTGCATTTAACTCATACAGCATGATATACTCCAACGGCAACAAAACAATTCTCATACCTAATAAAACAATTTATACCACGCACCATGTTGTATATACATGTATGTAAGAGTGCTGTATCTCCTTTGTACAAGGCAAAATAAAACGATTTAAACAGCATTTTGAAAGTTTACATCGTGTGCTGTGAAAGATACCATCAAATTATCATTGTTCAAATCTCACGTTTCTTTGTCGAATACATACAAAACTAAGATTCAATAAGTTTCAGTTCCAATTACAACTTATTTCTGTTTCGCAAAGCTGCATACATGGACGTCATCCATATATTTACAACTCAATACATTTTCCTTTTTTCCCCTCGAGGAATAATTCAATTCAAACTGACACCAAAAGTGATGAAAATGTTACATCGAATTGTTTACAGCTGCACTCGCATTCTTGTTTTGATCACTATGTGCTGTTGTGAGTCACAATTTTATAATTGTTTCACAATCACATTTCTTTTACAGTCAACAATGAAATATTTTGCTTATGACGCAACCAAAATTGAAATTTTTCTGTGATGGCCGTAGAAAATTGCTGAAATTTACTAGCAAGAAGTAATTAAGAGCCTTTCATTTAAGGCCTACCGGATTTCGACTTTTGCTGCGTTATGGCAAATTCCAAAAGACAGGCTCTGAAGGTCGATTAAGCGACTGTTACAACCAAAACCAACCTACTGGCAATAATTAACATTTATTTTTGAAGTTGGATACCACTGTACGACAAAAATCTGACTCCGCAACTGCGGCATTTTTATCAGTGCGCTAATAAAACAGACTGGGTATGTTTTAAAGTTAACACTGGTGTCGAAGTGATGCACTTCAAAATCAAACTGTGTCAATTTAAATCCAAGATCTTGTGTGAGAGAAAACCTATTTGAAGATAATGAAATACCGTGTGTGTTGAAAAATAGCCGACAGCACTGATCACACAATTGAAGATTTGTAACTTATAATATAGCAACGCGCACGCGACACTCTGCAGCTGCTGACAGAAATTCTGATAAATTTTTTCTTAACAACTGTCTTGTAATAACCACAACTTAGTGGTTGTGTCTTGCAGCATATAATTTTCATACTGGTGGTTTCATTCAGAACACTGAGGGTGTCACAGTACAATAACAATGTTTCACGATTCTTCGAAGACTAATTTCCATTTTGCACTTCTTCTCAGATGAATTTCAAAAGTTGGACAAAATAATTATTTTTGAAATGACGGAACTTTTGTGCCATCAAGGTGATCATCGTTTTGATAAACTTCATTTCAAAATCACTCTCATCAAGTGATGGTGAATTGCAAACCAAAATATGAATTTACGACACTTGCGCATCAGCTTCTGAACAAATAATGCCACACACTTTACACCAAAAAAAGAAGACAACAGAAATTCAACACTTTAAAGTTAAGTTCAAATTCTGACGCTTTACGATCACTTTAATTTTGCATGTAAGGTATTTTTTGGCTCGGCTCTACACACCCATAGTAGTTTAGATGAAAAGTAGGTTGTGTTTACATGCTCGTTACAAACACAAGCTCTCCCACCAAGACCTGATCTTTAATTCCCATGATATCTCCTTACATAAATTTGACACCCTACAAGAAATACACAGCCATCGTTGAAAAATCTTCTGTCTAACATCCCCTAGCTTTTGTAAAACTAACGCACGAGTCCGAAAACGGTAGTTTGTTTTGAAGATATCACACTCAGTAGAAAAATGTTCAATATTTTATATCTTATCTTTCTGGAAAGCGCATGATTGTGGAATTATCAGGAGATGTCCGTGGGAAAGTTGCTTGACGACAAACAATTTTTTTTTAAATGAGCAAGACAGTAAAAGGTTTTTACAGTTCTGCAGACAAATTACGAGCATCAAAATAGCACAGAATCTATGTGTTCCAGTTATATACAGATGACCTTGGTTTTATCTCAAACCACAATCCCGTAACCATGTCAGCCATAACTTTTCCACTATTTTAAATTACTTTCTAATAATGTTTTACTTTTTAATATTTTTTCTGAAAGTTCATAGAAATTTACGCAATCCCAATAATGTTGTGCGTATAAATAGATTCTAAATTTGAAATCAGCGTGACTGCAATGGACAAGGCCAGACAGTTTTTTTACATTTCACTCACATACCTTTGCCGCCATGTAAGAAAGGCGAGATATTCCAATCAAATTATTGTTGCGACGCATCGAGACATTTTATTTCCAGTCTTGTGGAGTTGGCTACGTCAGAGGACAGCCTTGACACCACTTGGAAATGTTGACTATGTCTGTTCGGACTGCGACAAACTGCTATGGCTGTCGCACTGGCATGTTGAAATTCTCTCAGCTATACGGCAAATCACACATGATTATCCCGCTAAAACTTGCTCCTGGAGTCTCAAACAGAGTACTGGCTCTCAGAATCATAAATTTCATTTCAATGGGGCAACACCAATTATGATATGAGCAAGTGGAATTACTTCCTGCCTGCTCCCACAAAAAGAAACAATTTCATAAAACACTTCATTCTCAAAATGCCAATGACAGAAATTAAAGTGAATTGACAACAAACAATGGGGGTTTTTCATGAGAGAAACCACAGTGTGACCATTAGATTGGAAAATACCAAAGGTGTATAGTTAGGGTATCACTGACTTCCAATGGTTATTATTGCGACACAAGATGAAATGTGCAATTGGGAAATCACACTTTGTGTTGCTATACTCTGCGCAGGGAATATACCACACAACTTTTATCAAATTGTATCATCTATTTGTGCTTTTCAAGTTCAAAATCACAGCCAGGATTGTCTTTATTCAAGTTCTATCGCTGAATTCACAGACAGTTGGTCATTGTTCACAGCAGGGTTATATCCATTTTTGCATCTCCAAAGCGATTCATGTACAAGAATACGGCCATCCCAGTCATGACCACAGCCTCAATGACATTCACCTTACAAATATTTCTCTCCCGGGTGCTTTCCTTTCCTTGAACCCACCATTCTCGGGTCAACCTCCAACATGACCTCATAAAGCTTGGCCACCACAGAGTTCATGTCAGGTCAACAGTGTTTTCTTGCAAAGTGCCTGTCACAGCCAGGACTGGGGGGTATGATGGTCCACACCCTATACATACAAATCTTCAACTCATATGAATGCAAACAATCAGTTGCCCGCTGTACAGATCGTACGCCCACTTTGTGATTCAAAATATGACAGTCCCGAGTTCAAAACAAACTGTTTGTCTCAGCTACTGATATGCTCAGTTTACCAACACCGACATTATCATCTGAATAACAATGCATAAGAAAATAACTGAACAGTGAAATGAACAGCCTGTTCAAGGATATATGTTGCAGTGACAGTAATTAGAAAATTTACAGTACATTCTACATACTTCACTGCTTTCAAGAAAAACAGTTTTTTATTTAATATGCAATGAAACTGGTCAATCGTTTTAAATAGAACAAAAATTAAATTTCCTTGAGAAATTGAATATCACAAATGATATACACACACTGAAAACAAGATGTGTCTTAGCCTCTTCAATTCATTCATAGCTTGTCATCTGCTATACAGAAACACTGTACGGTTCACTTGACAACACTCTAAGGAGAAAATAAAATCCATATGAATAACCCATGCATGGGAAAAACATGAATGGAAATATACCTGTTTGGAACAGCTCGGCCATATGTTTTCATAGTGTCTACTCATTCTGCATGATTCATATTTCACTCAGCTTTCCAGTTTGGATATGACTGATTTACACAGTCATATGCCCTGACACAGCAGTCCGATTGAAATGGCATACTGGACTGCCGCAGGCTTCTATGGATGTGTATTTTTAAATATCCTGGTATTGTGTATTCATCACGTCTATATTTATGTGTAACACTCTGACAGGTCTGTCGCTGTCTCAAATGGGCACTGCAGATAAGCCATGGTGCAATCAATATCAGATAATCATGTCAACAATTTTTTTTTTTATGCTGAGTTCTGATAATTTCATCCACTGACATGATGCATTCAACAGCAACAGATGAAATGTACATCCGAAAACAAAACTCTGGATGGGTTGAAAAGGATGTGCCACAAAATTCATCACTCTACTCAAAACACCAACAGTCAGTCTTAAATCAAAGAGCCTGTAACACTGATAATTGATGAACAGCTCAACAGTTGTCAGCATAAAATAAGTATCCACACACAGACAACAAACACAAAGTTTATATGTATGAAAATTGGCGAACACAAGTACATGATTTTTGAAGTTACCATATCATAACATTTTTGCTGTCCAAAAATTGTTTCAATAGATGCCAGATGAACCTGTGTACAATATTCAAAATAGACTAGGGAACCTGTAACACTTACTAGCCTTAACAAAACTAAAGACATTGCAACTAATTGCTGAATTATGATTTAATATGAATACATACTAATCCATATCTCCAGTTGTTTATTTAGTCGTTATTTTACTTATTTCATTTTTTATTTTCATTTAAATTCGTACCTTAGATTTGACTGTTGAAGAAATAATTTTACTGCACAGACAATTAATTTACTTGATGTGTATTCATTATTCACTTAATTAATAAAAAATAATTAATTATTTAATTTCATATATTAGAATCAGTCTGTTGAGGTGAAAGTTTTTTATACCGCATGGAGAATGATTTATACATTGATTTGTTTGTTTGTTTGTTTTTTGTTTGTTTATCTATGAACAATTTTAAATGTAACAGTTAAACTGTTGGCAAAAAGCTTTACTTCAGAAAGGCAAGTTACCTGTAACTGAAATTGAGGAGCGTCTGTCAATCTAGATTCAAGTTATACTGTCACATAACAAGCCCCAGTTTCTGTGAGTCTAGAAGATTCTCATGTTGGAAGTTAATCAGAAAACGCTGGCCAGGAGGTGAGAAAGGGAAGAACAGAATGTCCATAGAAAGTTGATTTAGAGTGAAATGTGTCCTTGAGGAGACCTCCCTCTGCGCCAGATACATGTTGGTTTCATAAACCCCTGAAAGGTATGATGTCACATACCAGTTTATAGGTCTGGTACTTGGCACACACACACGTAAACACACGCTCTACCGTGTGTTCGGCTCTCGAAAGGGAAGCTGGAATTTTCTCAGGGAAGTGGAGCAAACTTTCACTTGAAGAAATTTGAAGTAACAATCATACAACATACTGCACAAGAGCTTCAAAAAGATTTTCACACATTTCATGCAGTCTTTCTAACATTTTTCTTGAGTTATCCGGGAAGTGTGCTATTAAACTGAAACAGCAGCGTTTTTAATACTCTGTATACACAAATTCTTTCATGCATAAGGTATTTTTTTGCTGTCCTTGTTACAAGGCAACACATACAGTAAGCATGTACTTTAAACAATGTCAAAAAGTATAGGCATATGTAATACCGGTATATTACAACTATATAGCGTTCAGCAACGAGGATATGCAAATTTATTTTCAGTAGAACCGCACTTAGTTTATCAAGTATGCGGAAATACGAGCATTCTTTACACACACCAGTTGATAAAGCTACACAACATCAAAGGATTAACACAGTAATTGCTGTTGATTGATCTGATGTATTTAATTCTGACGGAACAAGATATGACTACGCCCTGCATTCTCTTATCGCAAATTTAGCGTTCACAGATAAGGGTATACATACGCCGACCATCACAAACCACAAACCGTGTTTGGCAAACTTTGAAAACATAGTAGGCCCTTGTTGATACACTTTTTAACGAGCTAGCTATAAAAAATATTGTTATGATGACATATGAAAGTTGATGAGGAAATAAAAATTTGGCTATAACGAAAGGATATCCGTAATGGACATATTGAATTCACTCATAACACAGTAAATGCGTCAACACGCTGAACGTTATTAAAATGTAATTGTTATTTGTATTTTGTAACAAACATACACTCTTTAGTCTATGCCAGTTAAATGAAATTCAAGACAAAATATGGTCTTATTTTCTACATTAAGGGTTTTTTTATTGGGTGAGGGAGAAGAGTAACAAGGTACAGAAAAATATTTTCAGTTCATGCTTTCAATCCTAAAACGACCTCCCTCCACCTCCCCCTCCAAACTACATCTACCTATAGTATACCAGCATATATAGAAGTAGTCTAGCACCTCTCTGCTCTCTGTTATGCTGTACCCTACACTCCCATCGAAAGCTACAGAAAAGTAGATTTCAGTGGGAGCATAGTGCACACTATGGCCAAGGAGGTCCAAGACTACATAATATTACCGGTATGTAGAATGCATCAGAAGCTAAGATGTAGACATATATGTTCATAATGCTTACACCACCAAAACCACATCCTAGTTCACTTAAAACAATTAAACCCTCTTCCCGAACATTTAGTGGTTTAGTCTCACCGAAAATTCTGGCACCCCTGGGTCAATGTATTGAGGAAAACGGGGTGGGAAGGGTGAGAGGTTAAACCAAGGTCGTGCATCATTCATGTGAAAACCGATAGCCTTATCACGTCAGGAAACTATCCGGTTTCACAACTCTAGGAACTTCACTTGAAACACTGCCAACTTCCTCCACTGTACATGACATTCACTTCCCCCAATTTTTCCCCTGTACTCTGCGTCACGTGACGCAGGTGGTTGAACTTGACCCCTGAACTTGTGGCCCTGACCTGTGCAAAATACGTCACAGTAAAAAAAAAGCAAGGACCACACTTTAACTATTGTCACAGAGCCATGGAAGGACACATGATACAAAAATATGAATGTATAAAAGAATATTTTCATAGTCGAACATACAAATATTTTTATTAAAAAAAATGTCCACAAAAAATTTACACCATAGGAATTCACTACTGGTAGCCGACACACATGCAGGGTTATTTGATGAGAACTGTAATTGTCATATTTAAAAATAGCAAAATTTGTTTAGACGTCCACAAAAATGTACAGCGTCACAAAATAGCGTTTAAAATTATTGAAACAAGCACTGTATTATAAGATTACTGCTGTGTTTCCTCTGCCACTCTAAACTTTGTAAAATTACTAATTTTTTATATGATTTACTAGTTTTTTTTATTGTTGATTCGTAAATATACGAATGCAAGGAAACAGCCAGTTGATTGAAAGCTGAAGGCCCCCAAACTTCAAAATAGTTCTGTCTAAGCACATGTTATACTTAATTTGAATTTGATTGAATGATATTCCGTATTGTTTACTGATGAATTTCAAAATTTACAAAAAGTTTCAATACCCAATTCGTAAATTTACTAAAAAATTTCAGAAGCCAGAGGAAACACAGTACTGGTTCTGATATACCGGTACATGTTTTTGAAAGTCATGAAATCGACTTTTGTTTTCAGAGCACATGGTTCTACCGCTACATCCATCAATAGGAAGCCTTTATCATACCAGGGCTGTGGAGCATACAAATCTGAAAAATTATGAAAAAACCCAGACCTATCGAAACATGTTGTGTTGGAAAAAGACAAATTGACACTACGGTAGACATCAATAACACACGCAATCTGGTCCAGTCTCAATGGTCTGGTTCAGAGCGGCTAAATGAATGTGTATATTACGCATGTACACATGAACGGGCTGCCATGCTCGCATAATCCTGTCTTGAATATCATTTTTATTGATTCATGAAAAAGCCACTCAAAGCGTATCATCATTACAAACAGAGAATAAAAGATGACAAAGAAACGATTATCTTTTACCACACATTAGCCTGTCAAGCGGAGAAAACAAATTAATTTCTTTGGCTGCATGCTGTTAATTAAAGAGCTCCAATATGCTACTCTTGCGACCGCCTACATATCACCGGATGGCTTACCATATTTCCTGGCTTAGATTAATTTCGCCCACAATCTTTTCCTCCAGTCTCCCACACACAAGAGTTCCAGTTCCACCGTGATGTCAATTACAACTACCTTAAAATTTGAAATCAAACTAGGGGTCCCATGGCAAGATCAAGGCAGTCAGAGAACACCTTTCACTGTCGCCGTTGACCTCTCAGCAGCTGTCTCCGAGGGTATTAACATAATGAAACTCGTGCATCTTGGGATTACCGAGTCCTTTCTTTGGCTTCATTGATTTAAAGTAACTCTCACGGCCAAATTTTTATTGCCTTTTTAAGCGGGAGAGCAAATGTGACATGAATACTTAAGTACACTTTTCATGGGGGCATTAACCAAAGCCAGGGGTCTTGTCTAAACAAAAATTTCAATGCCTTTGATTTCCTTTATTGTCTCAAATTTGCAGTGGACAATAACGCATTGAGGCCAAAGATGTCAAAGTTCATGTTATTCTCTGTGGTCAAGCTAACATGTGTTTTTCTGCTAGATTTTTGGAGGGCAACTGGGGAGGCAGAGGAGGAGGGGGATGAAATATGACAGGGATTCAATCATGTTCTTCACACTGTTTGTCAACAGCTCGTTATGATGACTGGCACAGGAAAGCACGGAATAAAGGAGACACTCCTCATTGAAGGGACTGAAACCAAGCGTGATGACAGTATAGTGACCAGGGTCTGCCGGTTTCATTGTGAATGTATACAGCCGTGGACAAAGGAAGCCATGAGCACATGTCAGTTTGCAAGCACACACACACACACAGAGGAATAACCGATGAACTGCAAACAAAGGCACAGCAGACAAAAACACGGTGAAAGGGCTTGCGATTATCTTTTCAATGTCTGTAGACTGAGGGCACAGCTCACCATGCAAACAGTGGGTGTTCCTTTCCCAACTTTTTTTTGCATCAAAACTCTCACTTCGCAACAGAACATTTCTCACAAGACTTTCCAACGGGAAGATAAAACTTTTCACTGATAAATTGACTATGACTTGACAAGGTTGGGCTTTCTCACAAGATCGCCATGCGAAAGTGAAATCCTACTTTTCAGGTTTTAAACCCCTTTCTATAGGGATGACTCTCATATATTACCTGGAATTCTGCTTTCAAAGGGTTAAGTACACATATGATCACATCATCACCCAAAAAAGATATCATAATGCATATGGAGTAAATTGAATAGGGCACCTTGACAGTGCAAGCTGAGAACACAGTAAAATCAGCGCAGACTATCGAGGTGATGTCACCAAAAAAAAAATTTTCTTTAAAAAGACACATTTTTGCCATAAACCTTTTATAACATTCCATTGTTTTGGTATAGCAAAACGAGAAGATTTTCTCATTATTCTCCTTACAGTACTGGCCTTGACAAGAAAGTGTATTGTGTACAACATACTCCAATACCAATAATTGATAAATAGGCCTAAACCAAAGTGTGGACTTCAGGTAAAATGTTCCTCAAGATATTCAGACACTCTTAAACTTTTACAATATTCTTTTGGCCTACCACTTGTAAAGGGGCAATTTTGAAAATTATTGAGTAAATAATTAGTTTTCAATGGCATAGTTCTGTGGAAATCAGATGTTTTGTTCCCCATCCCCCCAAAAAAACTTAACACAGGGATGGTAGCCAATTTGAATTTTAAATATCAGTAAATATTGGGTAACTTGTTTCTCTAGGACCAAAATTTGCATGGTGACCCCCGATTTGTGTTCCGGACTTTGAAAGAGAATGGCTGGAAGTTTGCTTAAGGTAAGCTTGAGCAAAAGTTTAATTCTCTCATTTTTGGGCGCAAACAACCGTAAATTCAGTTGTCAACAATACACTGGAAGACATTTGCACTGTGTTGACATGTTGAACACTGGAAATTTCGAAATGATTTAAGGAGTAGAACAAGAAGCCATTTTCTAATTCCTGTTAGCGCAAAAATTATGTAAAAATACACTCAAGGTTACGGCGCTGGAACTTCTGCCTTCCTTGTAGGGCTACATGAGTTGTGTTTATCACGGTGAAGCTCATATCCTGTCTGTTGCACCAAGGGCAGAAATTACGCCAAAATGATATGGCAGCAAAAGAAAATTTTATTATACTTTACATAACAATGGCTATCCTTGTGTAGCAGTTGGAAACAAGACTTCAATGATTCGTCAATGGTGCAACATCATTTTTGGTTGGTATGACATTGCAATTATTAGCATATAAAACTTATTAGACCTTGGTCCCTCTCGTTTGACACATGCAAAACAAGAATTCAGTACGTTGGGAAAACAATGGAATGATTGTAAATGTGCCATGCCTGAACGGTATGACAGCCTGGGACCAGGGTCAAAGTTTAAAGTACACTGGAAAGACAAATCAAATCACTTTTTCTGCATTTTAAAACTTTTGATGAACAAACAAAATCTCTTCTGCAGCAAAATTTACTAGAAAACAACAACATTCTGAAAGTTTACTCAAGATGGAAAAGTTTTTGTGAAAAATCCTTGACTCTAAAACTGGCAAGTCCTGATTCCACACCAGACATGCAATGATGGCATGCATTCCTATGTTGCTACTGATATCTTTACAGGCAACAGCCAAAATTATCGTACAGTTTGCAATCTGATAACATAACCAAGATAAACCTAAGTTTTCAGAATATGGAATCTACAATGCAGTATGCTTAAGTTGTTCTCAATGTGGACCTGACATCCATTTCAACTTAAATGAACTACAGTTTCTAAATGACGTCATGTATCTGTGTTTGTCACTGTGTTCTGTACGAAAGTGAAATAACTACTTTCTGAAAATTAAAAATGGATCTAACCATATGAGGTCTCCACTTTCTCCCCTAATAAACCCTACTACCACCAATGGTTTGGTCCAATCCTATAGATTCCTATGGTGAGGCTGGACCTCTGTACAGGAAAATGGGGTGGGAGTGGGGGGATGGGGGGGAGCAAAATATCACATCACAGAATCTTTGCGTGAGTCAGCACCACAGCTGTCTTCACACTTTGGAAAATCTTATCTTGGGTTATTTTTTTTTGTTTATTCATTTATTTTATTTTTTGTTTCTGCAAAGTATTACGTAGGTAAATGTTTTTCCAACAAATGATTACAGGACCCAGCAGGGGATCAGCGATACTGTACTGTTTAGGGTCCTTCCGACGTTGCAGGACTTTTACACCATATACATTCTTTGTTTTTTCTCTGTTTGCTTCCAAAGCACTGACATGCAGTATTTAAATATCTGAAACATCTCACTTGCCAAACATTGATAGAGATCAACAAAAACCATTACAGTTGAGAAAAAGAAAATTATCCCAAAAAGTATACACCACAAATCTGCCCACCATGAAGAATAAATTATAAACTTTCACCATTTCTTGCTCAAAGGTTCTCTGCCTGACACCACCTCGAACGGAAATGTTTAACAATTTCCAAGACATAAGCAGGAAATATAGATGTATCAAATTCTGTATATTGTTCATATACACATGAGTGAAAATCACATCCCGCAAATTTTGGAACAAGCAAAACTTTTTCAATCTTGAACTTTTCCTGAGTTAATAAGTTTTCTTCTTTTTGTTGTTTCCTATAGGTTGACCAGTACATTTTTTCTTTGCTGTTAACTTCTGCGACAAAAATGTCCTTGGAAATGTATATCTGCTGGTATGAAGGAGATCACATGAACAATGTATCGGGTTGCACAGAGTACCAACAATGTGTCAGCACCCTGCGCAAGGAGCAGAGAGAGGGGCGTTGGAGATTCCATGCTCTGGCGTCATGCCAGCCTTCACACATAATATACACAGGATTCAGGTCACAATTTGACACATATATTCCTGGAATTCCCAACTGGGCTGTTAACATGTACTTTCCTAGGGGTTGATCCCTCATCTTAGCGGACCGGGAAGAAACTGCCACGGCATGGAACCAGATGTCCTGGTTTCAAGCCCCTTGCTGAGCGGGAATATTGCTGAAGGAAATTGTGTGAAAAGTTAAAAGTTCTCTCTCTCTCTCTCTCTCTCTCTCTCTCTCATTCTCTCTTGCTCTCTCTCTCTCTCTTGCTCTCTCTCCCCCCCCTCTCTCTCTCTCTCTCTCTCATAATGACGTAATATTTTTCCTTGTATCAACCTTCAACCAGCATTTTATTAATTTTCTTTGTAACTAATACTATTGTTGCTCTCATGTATTCAGAATGCATGACGCATAATTTACGTGAATCACACTGAATGTGGGATTGCATGCATGTGATAACTTGATTTCCATCATTTCAGACAACTGGAAAACAATAATGTGACAAATGCGGACATAATCCACATATTTCCAATACATGCATACTCTGTTCTGGAATCTGTGGGGGATTGTTTCTCAATCTTTTATGGCCTTCTGGGCATGCTGTCCTAATTTTCAAACATACATGAGAAAAAAAAAAGACAACACCAAGTATTGTTGTTGAAGGAATTCCATTGGTCTGGAAGCTATTCAGTGATATGACAGTGTTTGTTGTTTTGTCGGGATCGTGGCTTTTTGACACAAAACAACATCAAGGTACTGTGGCATCTGAGCACGACACGTTTCACCCTGACACACCCCCACATCTATGAGAGCTAGTGTAGCTGACTTCCACAAAGAACGTAAACACACACACACACATCACAGCACCATACACTCACTCATCAACTTTGTACCTACCACTGGCCGGCAGGCGGGCTTCATCAGTCCTGCCTTGCGTTCTCTCCACTTGTAAAGTACCAGAAAAGTTCTCTGAAGTTTGCGGTAGAGGGATCTGTAAGGTGATACACTCGCCCCTTGGTGTACCATAATAGAAGCCGCTACAACTAAACTTTCCCATCCACAGGCCAAAACACGTAAAGCCTATGTGCTAGTGGATCTCGAATGGCTGGGGTTTATCACTGTCCGAAGTTCAAAAACCGGCACAAACTTGAGCCTACAGGCCGACAATCGTAGAAAAGCAGCACCTTCAATCACGGCAATCGCTCAGAACAATGAGGAAACACATTATGACTCTAGGCCGTCACAACGGACATGATCACTGCTTCCTTGCTTGATGTGTGAGATGATGCATACAGTTGTCCATGCTGGTGGTACAATGAACAGAACAGCCCCCTACAAAACTGCATGCAAATGAGCTTCCTCTTCAATGGATGACATCATCAAAACATTGCAGCGTCACACGACCTGTGACCCCATCTGCTAACCATAGATGGCAACAAGCCCCCTCAGGCCAAAACAAAAGAAGGATGCGTGGACAGTGAAGGCTACAAAATGGAACATTTTGTGTAGAGAAAAATGAAAGTATCTGATAAGACTATTGATACATTCATTCAGACAACAGATGGAAATATTTGAAACTTCATACTTAATATACTAAAGTATGTATAGTGATGTGAGAAAAGATTATATTTAAACAGCTGAGAAAACAGGGGATTTTTTATCAGTTTTACAAACCGTGTGTGACTCAACAGCATCCGCACCTTGGTACCACCATTATTAAATGGGAATAGCCCATGACAAACTAAAGAAAACTGAGACGTATAGAAAAATGTTCGTGGCAACAACCATGACTCTGAGTACAGGCACATTTACTGAAAAGATTTGATTGTAACTGAGTAAACCTCAGCTTTTTGCACTATAACAAATACAATTTGTTGTAGATTTGTCTACGATTGTTCATCGAAAACAAAGTTAGGACTGGCTGTAACTGTTTCACCACTACGTCTCAATTCTGCTATTATGTATGCAAAAGGTGGATTCCTACACTATAAGGACTGAGAGGGTAGTAAAAGTTAACTAGTGTGTCATCTACTTCTCTGAAATCTTTTGGTCAGCATACTGTCGGACTTTCTTTAAATTTCCTTGAGCCACTCTTAATATACCGGTATACACCAATGTGTAACATATTTTGTACAATTTTCACAATTATATTCTTGAGTCCAAAATGAATCAAACAAGCACTACCTGAAACAACCGATTGCTTATTTCAAATAATTCTTCTCCCTAGAATATGTCAAAATACAGGAGTATCATAGCCTTGCTGACATAAAGCAGTGTGTAAAATGTGCAGTGATAATGTTTGACCAATGAATTCTACTCCTCAGTAAAATTCAGTTGTCAACCGTACCAATGGATGTTAGCAATATAGAGCACACAAAGCTATGGTATACCACGAGATTTTGACCAGTTCACGACATATATGCACAAGTAATAGCGAATGCATATACATATGAAGTGAACTGGTTAAAAATGCGTGGTATAATGTCCCTGGGTATGATTTATTGCTATTATATCATAACAGTCAAACAAGGATTTTGCTCTTGCCGAAAGCTAGCGTGTGTGCAAACTGTGGTATATTGCGAATGTACCACGCTTCTCTTCAAGTCTCGACAAATCAGATTGTTGCACAGTGATCTGATTGGTCGAGTCGTGAAATAACCGTGCTATATTCCCGATATAGCACGGTTGGCACACGCCCGAGCTCTCACAAAGAGCAAAAATCCACTTTCGACATTCCATGCCAGAATTTCAATATACTATTATGATATAATAGCAATAAATCACACCCAGAGACAGTATACCACTCGGTTTTGACCAGTTCAATTCAGATGTGCAATCGCTATCACTCGTGCATACGTCATTGAACTGATCAAAATCCTGTGGTATACTGTCGGTGGGTATGCTTTACCGCTTATTAAGCACTACATATGTGCAGACTCTGTTGTCAGGTTGAACACCTGACATGGCGACACAAACTTGGTGTTGGAACAAGACGCTGAATTTCACAGACAGAACAAAAAAACTGAAAAATTACATAAAAATGAAACTTCAAGGTGGTGCTGAAAACAAACACATGCCAAAATAGAAACACAACAAAAACGAGTAAAAACAGTGCATTTGGACAAACCAAGCTGATTTTCATTATTAAAATAAATAATTGGGATAAAAACTGAATCGAAAACACTAGAATTGGAGCAATAAAAACACAGATGTTATGGGGTACAACCATTCATCATTTTTCATTTTTAATCATATAAATCAGATTGGTTTTCTCTGACAATGCACTTGTCAGCTTGTGCTGTGTGTGTGTTGCTTTTTTCACAGTTTCACTTATCAGCTATCAAGAACTTTAACATGAATTTCAATTGTGACAATATTAATGGAAAGAGCTATTTTATATATATTGATTTCCAACATTAGATTGCCTTCAGACCTACAATGGTACTTCCGTTGGAATGCAGTGTTATCACGGGTCTGACCCTTGCTTCGGAAAATAGGCCATGCAGCAACAAGGGGAGCTCCCGGCAAGAATGCCTGAAGATGCTAATTTCATTGGGTTACATAACCAACTGCCGATACAATGTCCTGGTGTCCTTGTACCGCTACAACGTGACTTTCAAACATGTGGCAGAGCCTGACTGCAATACAATTCACACTGTGGTCATGATTTCAACAGGAAAAGTTTATCCGGTAGGATGATCGGATTTACATGTTTCAGATAGTTTTCAATCTTTCAGGACTTCAGTACTGTACTGTTGCACACATTATGCAGTCTCCTTACTTTTAAAAATTCTCAATTTTTCCAAAAAAATCAAATGTTTTATAAAAAATATACATGGACACTGTATAGGTCATATGTTGCATACATTATACCATATGACAATTTTCGTTTTTTAATTTTGGTAAATTTTGACACATAACTTCATCAATTTTAAATTCTGTGGTATAGCAATACCATAACAAAGTCTCATGCATCTATCCTCACACCATTTTTTATCTGGCAAAAACTATAATTTATGATCCAAAATTAGGCCAGTCCAAAACACCACTGGTCTGAAAGACTCACAGACGTACTGGCTGACCTCCTTAATAACGATCGCTGATTACAGTAATTTTTACAACAGCAGTAAAATCTAGACAATATAACTGACGTCATGGACTGAAATCTTTCAGAACAAGATGTTCGGATGATTTGCTCACCTCTTGAGCACCTTGGAAGCCAATTTGATGCACAACAAACTCTTCACTTTGACTTCAGAAAAATTTTATATATTTCAATAACATGTACAGGTATCGGACTGACCCAAGAAACCTTGAAGAAAATTCCCTAAATTGATGTAAAGAATTACGAAATCTAAAGTGAGTGAGCAGATGTTAAACCCTTAAAACAATGCATAACATAAATTGTCCGATTCTTAACAGAGAAATATAAACAAGGAATATGTACCACTACATTTTTACATCCATTTTTGAAGTTGATAATACTGTGTATTTCAAATGAGAAAATTTACCCTGGTCACAGATGTATACATCATTAACATTTCTCTTGAAATGACTTGTGAAAGATAGAATGCTTGTAAAGTAGAAAGTAATTAGTGCGTCCCGGACTTGTCTGGCAAAGTCCTGTTTTCCATTGTCACCCTGGCATTGTCTTCCTCAAGTGTCAACTTTCTTCCTTTTCATGGGAAGAACAAGGAAAAGTGAATAACAAAAGAAGCCGATTCCGTGATTTCGCGTGTACCTGCGATTTCATGTCTTCATGACTTAACAGGGAATAATGCAGAAAAAACAACATTGCAGAATAATTAGGGCCTGTATTCAACCTTCAAAAACCTGCTGGCACACACACAAAACTTGTTTCCCTAGAGGCCTTGGAGGTAATCACGGTTCATCTTGAATTTGGCTGGCTAGGTGACATAAATGCAATAAACTGCATGGAAATGTAGAAATGCCACGTCTCAACTTTTCCTTCAAGTACTAAACTTATCAATGTAATAATTACATGCATGGTTCAAAAAACCTCACGGCTTTTCACATTGTGGTGTGAAAACAGTATCATATAGCTGGCTCTTATACTTGTAGGGCTTCCTACAGTGTGTACAATTTTCAATCATGGTGAAAAATGTCATTTGCAGATATTTTCGTCAAATTTGGCGATTTTTCTCTTTTTTCAGAAGAATAATTTGTACAATTAATAAGTACACAACAGAATAGCGTACAAAAATGGGAACACAACTTTTTCTGAAAATTCTGAATTGTGTTCTGGACTCTCAGAAGCCCCAGGTAAGCCGATTTTATTGCACACGCATTAAAGAGAAATCATTCACAGATATAACAATTTTCTTTTATCCTTTTGTTTAAAGGACATTTTTTCATGATATGAGTCTGCCAAATATGGACTGCAATTTTTATTTCTTGATATTTCCCTCTTTAACAAATGGTGTGGTCCACAGTGTTTACTGTTGCATGGCCAGACCAATACACCATGGAAAAGGCTGGCTGGTTAAAAAAACAAAGTTTATGCAACACACAGAATATAAGGAAAAGCCTGCAAATTGTGTCCAGTTTCCTTCTAAAAAAATAAAATAAAAACTGTAGTATTAGAATTTCTTTTTCATGTATCATGTTACTTCCTGACGGACAAGGACCATGTACTGATTAAAGATTCTGCAGGTACAAGATACTGATAGAAAAAGGGATATTGTATTTTATTCAAAAGAGGAGACCAGAATGCCAAACAACTCTGCAACAACACAGATAGAGATTGCCTGTATAACCAAGCTTGTATAATGAGCAACACAGATAAGAATTGCCTGTATAACTATAAGCTTGTATAATATTTTCACTTTTTTTTCAGACTGAGTGGATTTTTTAACACAGTCAACAAGTGTATCCTGATTAAAAGCAGACAGCAAAATAAATTAAATTACGCTGAATGCCAATTTAATTTTTTCCTCAGGTTTATAATTAGCACCGATTACAGCTTGGCAACTGAAGATTAAATTCAACGGTGTGCCGTATGTTACATAACACACCGTACTACACTGGCCACTATTCTAACAAAACCATTCTAATACCATTTGTGGCCTTTTAAAAGCATTTGGTAATTTCATTCCATGGCACCCTGCAGACGATACTCTGAAGTCGCGTAGAAGCAATTATGAACACGATGACAGTCAATATGGAGCAGCCCAGACGTAAACAGTCAAAGCACTCCATCTCCCAGTAGCCACCACTTGTTCCTTGTATTCAGTAAACAACCTTATGTACAGTCACTTGGTTGCGGTCAAATTCGCAACAACTTTTAAACACTTGTCCAACGGCTAACATTCCCAACACAGCTTTTTTTGTCTTGTTTGATTGTGCATGAGCTGTATGGCCAATGCTGTCATGTTTTACACACAAAATGCAAAAACATATTACAAAAGCTGCTATGTTATGAACTCTCACTTTGAAATATGGAATTATTAAAGATCCGTGTGAAAGTTCCTTCTTCCTTATTTATTGAAACAAGGAACAAAGAACATGTGACAAGGATGTGAACAATATTGAGTACAATTTCCTGATAACATGCCAATGAACATGATAACGTTTACAAATGATTATTAAGGAAAGGGAAATTGATATATTTCTATGTGTTATTCAACTTATTGTGTTATTGATTTTTTTGATGAATCAGTACTTCTCTGAGTGTTAAAGCCTACCATTTAAATGACAATAAATGTCATAATCATTATGTTAGTTGCGGGTAGTGTTACTTACACAATGAAATTATCAGTTGCTATGACCACCAAAAAATTTATTGTATGTGAAATAGAAAAACAAAGTTTTTCTGAACTGAATAGGTAACCATGGAAAAATCTCAGGTAACAGAGACAAACTCACAAAAATCACGGACATAACTTGAAACTCAGCATGTATCAACTGCCAGTCACAAATGTAGCACCAAGGTCCAACCATTAGTTCCACATCATTTCCATCACCCTCTGTGGCATCTTCGCTTGCCAAGGTCTCCGCTCCGGGCAGCTGGATGCTTCCCGAAATCAGACCTTGGCTGATAGACCCCCAAAATCGTGTTTTTTAAAGCGCCACCACACGACTGTATGTGACCAGTAAATAGCCAATCAGATAATCGGTTACTACGATGTAGTAGTATAGGTCTTTCCCACTTTTTTCTCGGTGTTACATTTACAAGTATTCGTGGTCACTGTTTACATTTCATGCTACTGAAATCTACTGCTGAAATAACTGATGTGTTCAAAACGCTAAAACAAAGGCCCAGCCGCCAGCGCGTCGTACCGCAAGATATTCCCAGCTGTCGCTCAACTAAAGGTGAAAACATCAACCCGCCAAATTCAAAAGATCGTGGCGCGAAATAGAAAAGTTCTACCCGCCGAAGTAAATCTGTTAAACCACTCCTCCAATTTTGACCTCAACATTTCATGATAAACCCATTACTCAGACGTTGTTCAGACATTGTGGTCCTGTCAACTGGCGCGGCCGGCAGCTATTCTGTTGTTCATATCTTTGGAAAATTGTAAACATTGTGAGACGATGAACAGGATTTACCAGAACAGAACATAGACACGCCGCAGGAGAATCAACTGGAAGCATGGCTCGAAAACATGGACTAAGACTTTGTGAAATATACTAGAACTGGAAATCAAAGAACCGGATTTTGTTTGGATCTTGTTCAAAAAAATTGACACATTCATCACAGCTATACACTCATCGGTGAATTTTTCATACAAGCGTCAGTTTTTTCAAAGTCATCTTCTGCACTATCGCCATATTTATTCGTCGATTTTTTTTTCTTTGGGAGATATCTAACGCTTCACACGATACAAAGCATTACAGCCATACATTTCGTAACCCACGATCACTGTAACGGAACTTTTCGCCACCTCTCTGTATGACGAGAAAATCGCCCGTAACTTTATCCGCACCATGCAGTAAGATTTCCCCATGCATGACAATCAAATCCTGTATTAAACTCGGGCAAGATTGCCTTCCCACTCTTAAATTTCCGTTTTAGCCATTAGGGTGTCACAGGACGAAGGTAAACCAGAGACTTGGTTCAAGTCGGTGAATTTTCAAAAAATAAAATGATTTGAAAAGTTCCTCGTGTAAAATTTGGTAGCGATCGAACGCGTTTTTATTTAGTCTGTGCAGCTATAGCAGTAGTGAATTAGTTTGTGCCGGGTAAAACTCCCCTGTATCGCGTTCACCCCACTCAACGCGTTCACATAATCCTACTCACACATTTCACATGAAAACAGAACACAGATCATTGCATTCCAGACGATCACACAACTCACATGTTCACAATCACGCACTTGAACCAAGTCTAGTAAACCAGTAAGCA
Organism: Ptychodera flava; assembly: GCF_041260155.1. Lineage (NCBI taxonomy): Eukaryota > Metazoa > Hemichordata > Enteropneusta > Ptychoderidae > Ptychodera > Ptychodera flava. The sequence continues at coordinate 15,223,220 of NC_091943.1, forward strand.
AATCGAGAGAAAAGCTGTGCACAAACAGTGCAGTGGTCGGCGTTTGGAAGGTAGGCGTGGTTTTCTCTTTGAGTGTAAGGCGTGCTCTGATTGGTCCGCCTGATTTTCTAATTCCATCAAACTCCTTAACGCAAAATAGTGGGGGTATCCCGCACGGCGTGGTTAGTGGAAGACTCCTGTCTGGCTAACGAGCCGTGCGAGCGGACGATGCCTCTGTGGTTAACCCTTCCACCCCTATACTCCCTGTATGTAGTTCCAACCACCCTAATGTGAAACAGTGGGGATGGCTACGGTCTGGGGATGAAAGGATTAATGTGAGGCCTAGTACTCATGATTATGAAACAAACACTATCGATAATTCATGCTCATTCAGAATTCATATTTATCATATTATGAAAATGTTCAACAAAGTCTATGTGTTAGACATCGATCTCCATATCACTATTGCGTAATGTACCAGGATGGTAGATTAATTAATTCAATCTCAATCTTCATGGTGATTAATGGTTCTTAATAATTACATGCATCAATTATGGTACATTGTTGTCGTCAATTTAATATGGTAATTTATATTTTCACACTATAAAACAGATTAATATCTTTAAAAAATTCAAAAAAATATCTGGCGGCAAAATAATGCCTCAATAGATTATTAGCACTGATAGTATGAATATCTTTACAGGCCATTAGTTACAGTTGACAAACAAAAACTGCAAACAATAGCTGAACAATAGTGAACTTTAGCTGATGAAAACAAACTTGGTTAGGGCATAGAGTACCCCTTATCATTTTTTTTTATTTGGACTTTGATGAGATTCCAGATGATAAGATGTTAATCTTTAGGAAATTTCCCACAGGACAGTTGATGTAGCCAAGTGGGAACAAACAATTCTTATGCATCGGTAATAAGCCAAATTGCCAGCCTTTTATCTCTGAATCTGACATGAAATGCAAATGAGGCGCATACATGATAGTATACACCCATTAATTACACTATTTTGGATGCATGTTACAGCAGGAGTGAGCTAATTAATCCCACTAGGCTCTGAGCTTAGTTGATCCAAAAAGTACTAGCCCGCCATCAGAGTCCACTGACCCAATGGTCAACACAGCTGCAAATTCTATTCAAGTTATACTGTCAGACATATTAACCAACATCAGAAAGTGTTATATGAGTTGGAAATGTTTCCCAAGTATTACCTAGCAATGACAATGCATTTAGAGTATAGTACATGTACATGCTGGTCTTTTTTCCTCATTGATTTTCCCAAATTCACTGGTCTGCCGGGCCAGTAGCAGATGGAAAAGAAGTTTGAGCCAGGACAGAAAAATAGCGTCAATGACACTGTAGCTCCCATCCTGGACTATTTAGTGTTTGTTCTCTGGTCAGATATTTGAACATGTGTGAAAGGGATAAAGTGCATGAAGTGAAAATACTTAAATGAAATGTACTGGAGACAGTGAAATATGTTTAATGTAATTATTCAGAATATAAAATGGAAAAAATACAGAATTAGATATATCGAATACTGTGATACAACCATTAACTCAACAAGTCATTTACAATGACATAGTCCCCACTTGTAATAGGAGTATTAGTCTTGATGGGGCAGGAAAATGTGGTCATTAAGAAGTATCACTGGAGTGTATATGTTGAGATCTATGGGCACATAGGTCTATGTCGTTGTTCCCAATTTGAAACACATGAGGCATGTCCAAGTTATGGTTCTAAATCGGGAAAAAAGATCAGACCTCTAGCAGTATTGGCCAGCCAAGAAATACATATGCGCATTATAAATGAGGTACAAGATGTGACATCTTAAGGTCTATATCCTATCAAAATTGCAGGGTATAGAACTTGTGGTTACTGAAATATGCATATATATGTATAATCAAGGTCAAAGGTCATCGAGGTCACATGACATTTTGAAAAAAAAAATTATATTGCTAATTAATCCCTATATGCAAAAAATCAGATCTCTAGCTCTATTCGCTTGCCCAGAATTAGATGTGTACATAATTAATGAGGTAAAGCGTGTGTTGTCATAAGGTCTCCCATCCTACTAAATACAAAGGACATAGCGCTTGTGGTTACTTATTTATTGACATAAACATATATTTTAGGTAAAAGGTCATCAAGATCACATGACATTTGGTCAAAAAATTTCTCTCCTATAGTTATCCCTATATACCAAAAATCAGACATCCAGCTCTATTGGCTCACTCAGAATGAGATATGCACATAATTATTGAGGTACAGTATGTGGTGTCATAAGGTGTCCAATCATACCAAACATGAAGGGTGTAGCACTTGTGGTTACCGAGTTATGGAAAATATGTATATTTGAGGTCAAAGGTCACCGAGGTCACGTGACATTTTGTCAACAAAATTGTTTTGCTAAGTTATCCCTATATACCAAAATCAGACCTCTAGCTCTATTGGCTCGCTCAAAATTAGATATGTGCATAATTAATGAGGTACAATATGTGGCGTCATAAGCTGTCCCATCATACCATACATGAAGGGAGTAGCACTTGTGGTTACTGAGTTATGGACAAATATGTATATTTGAGGTCAAAGGTCACCAAGGTCACGTGACATTTTGTCAAAAAAATTGTATTGCTAAGTTATCCCTATATACCAAAAATCAGACCTCTTGCTCTATTGGCTCGCTCAAAATTAGATATGCGCATAAGTAATGAGGTACAATATGTGGCGTCATAAGGTGTCCCATCATACCATACATGAAGGCTGTAGCACTTGTGGTTACTGAGTTATGGACAAATATGTATATTTGAGGTCAAAGGTCACCGAGGTCACGTGACATTTTGTCAAAAAAAAAAATTGTTTTGCTAAGTTATCCCTATATACCAAAAATCAGACCTCTAGCTCTATTGGCTCGCTCAAAATTAGATATGTGCATAATTAATGAGGTACAATATGTGGCGTCATAAGGTGTCCCATCATACCATACATGAAGGCTGTAGCACTTGTGGTTACTGAGTTATGGACAAATATGTATATTTGAGGTCAAAGGTCACCGAGGTCACATGACATTTTGTCAAAAAAATTGTTTTGCTAACTTATCCCTATATACCAAAAATCAGACCTCTAGCTCTATTGGCTCGCTCAAAATTAGATATGTGCATAATTAATGAGGTACAATTTGTGGCGTCATAAGCTGTCCCATCATACCATATATGAAGGGTGGTAGCACTTGTGGTTACTGAGTTATGGACAAATATGTATATTTGAGATCAAAGGTCATCAAGGTCACATGACATTTTGTCAAAATATCCGAGATATCTGCGTGAACGGATGGACTCACGGATGGACGAACAGACGGACATGACCCAATCTATAAGCTCACTGGACTTCATCCGTGGGGACTAAAATTGTGTCACTGCATCCTTTTTGCAATATGAATACGATGAGAAACTAAATTTTATTTTTTGTGGCCTTATACATGGGAGTCTATGGAGATCTGCCTTATACATGGGAGTCTATGGACGTGTAAACTAAAAATATGCAAATTTCACCACGATTTGCCCAAATTTGGGAAAGGTCACTCCTATGCACTTCCATACCAAGTTTCAAATCAATCGGACTTGTGGTTTCAGAGCAGGAGATTTTTTGACCAAAAATGGGAGAAAATTACAAAAAAATTCATGAAAAATAGCAAGTCCAAGATACTGACCCAAGATGCACACAATCATTTCATGTCACCCCAAAGTACTTACATGCTAATTTTTCATGTAATCTGCTCAGTGGTTATTGAGTTTTTTCAATTTTGACTGTTTTTTACATTTTTTCACTTAATTTGCATATTTTTGGCAATGACAACTTCATTTGAACAAAATCTCATCTACAGCCCATCATCCATGTACACACCAAATATCAAGATGAAATGTACAGCGGTTTTGGATTTTTGGTGTTGACGGACAGACATACAGACATACAGACATACAGACATACAGACGTACAGACATACAGACATACAGACATACATACATACAGACATTTTCCTAGCCTATAAGAATAGCTTCCATTGCCATATATACATATGGCTATGGGAGAAAAAACTGATAGATCATGAGGTCGGCCAGAGGACCACTCATCCCTTGTACATATACTTTCACACCTGTTGGCACTAAGCTAGAACCAAATCTCCAGTCATTGGCTCATCTGGGCTCTTGTCACATGACCCACACTGACAAACATGTAACATTGTAAGTACCCTTGCCACTATATAAATGTTTGGTTCAAGGGCCTGCCGATTATTTACCAAAAATCTCCCTTCACATCCTATGTAAACACCTCAAGATGATAGGGATTGACCTTTGGCCCCACGCTCGCTCGCAGTCTCTAAAAAGATACTTTCACAATCAGATAAGATTTCCCCAGCTATCCAATGACACTGGTAGCCACTGTGATACAGTTATCAAAACAATCTAAGGGACAACAATCATAATCTATACGGAATGCCAAAAACAATGGCGCTGGGAGTCGTACCTGGGGGCAAAATTTTTATGTCAATGGCTACATTGCCATTTGTGCAATCACAACAGATCTATAGGACACAGTTCAAAGTACCACCCTTAAAGCTTGTTAATGTAATATCAATCACCGATACCATCATTCACCACCAGGTTGATCCCAAAATGGCATTTGTTAAGAGTGCTGTGAAGACCTCAATGTTGCTGGATACTCAGATAAAAAAGCACTCCTTTAATTTTTTAAATGAGTGTGAACAAAAAACGTAGAGATTTAAAAAGTATGTGTGCCTGACCATACCATGTACAATACAGTGCTTGTGACAAACTACAAACTCTTTATAATGCCCTTAGGAACACATCAGAACTTTCAGGACACGTATTAGTCCTCTAAACTTTTTTTTCACATAAACCTCACAATCAAAGTACCAAACAGAATCGAAAAAATTATGTAAAAGAGATGAAAAAGTTACAAAACATCAACTACTATTGTTGTTCATAAAATTACTTGCTTCCCGATTACATGTAATTCTCACAAAATCACAAAGTATGGTAGATGCATTAGTCGAATTAAAAGTCGAATTAAAGAAATAGGTTTAGATATGCCATGTGCCATAGAAGAAACATCCAAAAATTGGCAGTGTACAATTTAATGGATGCTGGCTGAAACTTTCTTTGATGTTTTTATCATTTCTATTACAGAAGACAAGCAAGAAGACATGCTTTCATCTCCCCCCCCCCACCCCAGAATGTTCAAACATGAAGTCTTTACACCATCACGTGCAGTCCCAGCCCATTCTGACATATATTGAATTCTAGTCTGGGTATATACAGGTCCAGTTGACATGACTTAGAAGCAGAAAAAGAGACAATACTTTGAATGCAACAGTGATGATGAAAAACACAGAGAGTTAATTTTTTCCCTCCAAAATTTTACTGCCACATTTTACCAATTTGTATGAACTTTTCTATAATTTTTTAAATAATTTTGGACAAAATGGACATAACATTTCTTTGTCTCCATTTTTTTATCAAAACTTTGATGAAAATCTGAGATACATTGACTGGGGTAATTTTATATATGGACAACAAAGTTTGACGTTGTCGCTCAAAGGGTTAAAAGTTTAAGCAAATGGAGTCTTAGGGTAACTACAGTTATTGGTACAGACAGTACCATTTTTCAGTGAAATTTCACGTGTCCATGCAGTCTGATTTTTATCATGTTATTATATTGCCGACTTCTCTAAGGCATTTCACGTAAATTTAGAAAGAAAGTCCCACAAAAAAAGGTTCTGAGCGGAATTCCCACAGTATGATGTGGTTTTACAGCATATTGCTGATGACATACAGTTCAAATACCTGTGACTTTTCGACATACAGTTCAAATACCTGTGACTTTTCTACAACTTTTTGTTTATAGGCACACCAAGACAGCAAACACTTATATTGTAAACCGTGATACTCAAATTGATCAGACACCTTTCCAACGTATACTACATAGTATATAGATCAGAGATGAAATTTCTCATCTTTTTATCATGCAAAAGAGAAACCAAAACACACAACATGAACAAAACATAGGTAAGCACTGGGAAATATATGCTGCGACGGACATACTAGGGGTCTTGTCAACTGTTCAGTCAAATTATCTTGTGTATACTTTTATATGTACCATGTGAACGCCGGCCAATCGAACGTCTGTTATTATTACCTAAGCTCTATCGCTGTTCTACTGCTATCTTTGTCAGTCTTGTAATAAAAATGACAAATACACCAGATTTAAGATGAATTTAACTACCTAAATCACGTGATTTATGTCGACGGTATTATGAAATGATAGCTGTATACTAACGGAGTCTTGAAAGCAACTACTGGAATACAAACGTTCACGGCGCATTATTCTTCAATAATAATAGAGTGTTCAGTCTGACGAGAGAGAATGCTATTTTTTACGATGTGCCCCGCGGCCCGTCGGGCAGGAGAGCATCATATCAGGGTTCGAAAATAAACGACAGTTTACTGTGAAAGGCTTGCTACGGCCCGGGTGGGTAATCAAAATATTGCTTTTGTGGTAGTGCCTGAACTAAGCGAAAACGGACGAGTCGCCGTGGACACGTAGAAACCGTGGCATTCACCCCAACGACCCGAGCGGCCCGTGTTATCATGACAGTGGCCGCTTGGCACCGTTGCTGTGCACAGGTCAACCTATCTCACCCATCTGTCAAACACGCCGATACAGCGCGCGACATACCGAACGAACAGTATGTTCCTCCACTTACCGGACTGCCTTCGCTGCCGACACTCATCCCGCTAAAAATGGTGACTGAACATCAACTCAAGGTGTTTGAATCTCAAGGTTTCCACAATCCATTGCTGATATTCTTTCCAATTTTCAACAGGATAAAAATTCTCACACACGCACGCTCCGCTCTGTTGAATATTTACACACCTTACGCATTCGGAAGAACGGTGCAGCGCCGCTTTACTCTGGTGATCGCAAAGGGGGCGTTGTTCAACCTGGTTGCCTACCTTGCAGCAATTTCTTCCTCCGAAGAACGAATTAATCCTAATTAAAACACGACAGAATGCGACATCGCTTCAGGTTATATTCAGTTATAATGAGTGAAACGCAAATTATCGTATGTCGTTCTGTGAAAGACATACAGAAAGGCAAGTGTTTAAAGTCATGAAAACCGGTTCACAGTGATCGCGGAGCGATACTTTCAAAAGTTTTCTCATGAAACGCGGCTCAGCACAGGCTCAGGTTCGTGGGTACCTCCGAAATTGTTCCAAATTGTTACGTATCTGTGACGCTACGTTGCACAGAAGATAGCATACACGCACTGTTACTTAACCTATACTGGTAAATACATTGGAGCAAAGGTGGTCCAGACAACTCTGAAGTCATTGCATTATTGAATTGCCGTCTTTCAGGTGTACAAGCCCGATTTCGAAGTTCCTGAGGTTTGGCATGCTATGCAAGGACCCAGCCGACTTTTAATACAGGGGAATTTAAACCATAGACATTCAAAATAAATTAGCCGACGGGAACGTTACCGAGTGTAATCTGTTCAAAGGAAAGGAGACGTTTAAAAACTTCTAAAGCACTATTGTAACTTTCTCTCTTTCTTTGCACTCACGTGCTGTTGTCTTTAGAAAACTGGATTCGATCGCTGCGTGCGGTCACTCTCAACTATTTACGCCCGAGGCAAGGATTTGTACGCCAACTCACTGAAATGGACGTAGACGGACCCTCCATCGAACAGTATGCCAATGGACTTTGGTTTATACTGTGTTCGTTTCCAAGGCAACAGGTTTGACATGGATTTTGTGTGACAGCTCGGCGTGAGATACGTTTAAATTACATAAATGCGATTTAGGGGCGTTGGCGGCGTGTTCAAGCTATACAATAATATACAGTCTTCATTCAGAGTTTTTGGCGAGCCACGCCTGCTGCAGTGAAAATATCAACATGCACTGACATAGACGGATAAATACATGTTTGAGTTTTGTCATGCTTTTTTTTTCAATTTGAAATGGAACCAATGTTAAACACGAGCTGTGTTCAAAAAGATGTTTAAGGTAGTATGCGCTGCGAAGGTGAAAGACTTAAACTTTTGCTCAGACTTTCCTGAATGAAACATTCAACCATTCTCTTTAAAATCGGGGGTCATCGTGCAAAGTTTGGAACTAGCAAAACAAATTACCAAACATTTTGCGATATTTGAAATTCAAAATGGCCACCATTCTTGTGTTAACTCTATAGGGGAAAATGGAAAACTAAGCAGGTGAAAAGTTTTTCTTCACCGAGAGCTTTAAAATGAGCCCTCACAAGTGGTAGATCAGAAAAGAATTGTAGAAATTTGAGAGTCTGACTCTCTGTCCTCGAGGCGCATTATACTGTGCCTTCAAGTTACACTTTGTCAATACAGGTAATACTTGAAGGAGAAAGGCACAAAATCAACCTGTAGTCAAGCAATAGCTCGTTCCGTTCCGTTCCGTTCCATCACTCCATTGAATTGTGTGTGCCTGCGTGAAGTTTGCCAAATCCATCATTTTAAGGTGGGACTTGCCCAAAATTAAAGACATATTTTGCCATTTCCGTTTAAACTTAGCGAGTGGTAAACAAGAAATGTACTGGGAAAAGTTGACACTCCTGTCTCTATGTGAAATACAGCACTTGAAATTACTGTACATATTAACCTTTGACATTTTTGCAACTCGCATTACTTTAATATTTCCGCTTTCAGAGAAAAGAATACTGATTAAGACTGAACTGAGCATTGTCATTTCCTTTCAGTGTATATTTGAATTTTCTGAACTATCCCTCGCATGCCTATAAAACATATGGAGACACAGATTTAGTTACTGATAAAGTAATCACGATAATTTTTTTTTATCAAAATACGAAAGTGAACTGCCGAGAAAGCGAATTTTGCCGAGAAAGCGAATTTTGGCAGAATTTTTTTGAAAGGGAATTGAGCCATTTTATCTTAGAACCTACAACGTTGATGTAATGATTTGAATACATGTTTCGAAATGGATGTTATCATCGTACATACTAGACTGTCGACAACCGCTTGTGCCGTGGTGCCCTGCGGTTCGAACCTTCGGTGTTCGCCCTCGAGCCTTTGGCTCTCGGTTTTGCCGGGGGACAAGCATACCCCACCCGGCACTTGCCACAGTGGCTTCTTCGGTATTTGAGGCAAAGTAGGCACTAGGGACTGTCGACGTACAGTCTACGTACATACTATCACGGATTCTGGAGATGGGCCACTGGATCTCTAAATGAATGATCATGTATGAAAATATTTCAGAGCAAGTTCTCGAAAATGTGAAGCGTTACTGTTTGTTTTTGTTTTTTTTGGTTTTTATTGAGGTTTTTGGTTTGTTTGTTTATTTATTTCAGTACATATTCCGATTCTCCTGCCTGCAAACATAGACATTGGAGGGGGGGGGAAGACTTCCCCCCCCCCTCCACTGTCTATGTTGCAAACTTAATATGCTTTGAAATTATGGTATAAATACATTTCCGTACTCTTCAGCCTCGAAAAACACTGTTTATGGAGTTTTGGAAGGCAAAAACATTGCAAGTCTCCCCGGCCAACTCTCACCCCACAGTATATAATGGTCCGTGTCAGACAGGAATTTCGCCAATCTGATTAATTCTATTATCAACTGTGTCATCCATTAAAGAACAGACCTTTAAAAGGGCGAGGGGGGTTCTCTAATGTCCTCTAACAATTAAAGGGAGGGGTCGTCAGAATTGTACCTGTGCGGCTTTCTGGCGTGCAAACAATACATTTCACGTACGAGCTATGTATCTAGATATTGTATACAATATCTAGATACATAGCTTCAAGATTTAAAGTGTATCATGTATATAATGACAAACACGTTTGACTTTCATCTATCGCTAACGTACCTTGGATCATAGACAGTGGAGGGGGAAGTTCCCCCTCCACTGTCTATACTTGGATACAGTGTTTACATAGGTAGTATGGGTCCCATACGACCTTTGGGCGCAATTCCTCGGATCGACGTACCTGACAGGAAATAGTTCGGTCAGAGGCATATCCAAAAAATTCGAGGTCGCCATCAATATGACGTCAGCTGAGCATAGTTCAGAGATAAGGGACTGGTCAGTTTCTTCAGCCTGGGGGGGGGCCGGTGGATTCATGGGGGGGGGTCACCCTGTTTTTGACTTTGGTGATAGGGGGGTCACCATGTTTTTGAAATGCCCAATAGGGGGGGTCAGTGTGTTTTTGAATTTTGACACAGGCTCATCATTGCCTAAAATGCTAGTGTCAGCCGCAAATTTCATCATTCGTTGTATTTTTCGGCGCGCCCTTCGGGCGCGTGACTTTAATAATCAGTCATATTTTTCAGCTCGCCCCACTTTAACATATCAAGCATACTACATACATCAGAGATATCTGTACGTTCCATATTTTTCAGTGTGCTCTACAAGCTCATTACTTTAATATATCAGACATTTTTCAGCATGCCCTTCAGGTGCATGACTTTAATATACAAGGCATATACCGTATATCAGAGATATCAGGAGGTTTCATATTTTTCGGCGCGCCCTTCGGGCGCCATACTTACAGAGATATCTTGATGTTTGCTAAGTGAAAGTGTACCGTTATGAAGTCTGCATTTCATATGAAAAGGATGACAAATTCCTGATACTTTTCTGTTCTCTCTGTGAGAATTCAGTATGAGAAAGCAACATGCACAAATATTTCACAATATATATTTGATACAGTGACTTATTTTAGAGATAGAAAAATGACAAGATATCTTTCCTTCTCATTAATGCAACTATTTTCCTTTTTGTCACAGGTTTTCTGTAGAAAGATGCTTTTTTATGAACAAAATAACAGTTAAAAAAGGCAGTTTTTGTCATTATTAGCTGTGCTTCTATGGTTTCAATGTTACAAGAAAAGGTCCTCTCAGACACTGTACACATCAGATTTGGCTAAAAAAGCTCTCTATGGCTCCTCAGTAGATTTAATTGGATGGTTGGCAAGTCTTAACACCCATCAAAGTCTTTGATTCACTGCTTTTTCCTCTTTGATATTAATGATTGACATCCATTTCTGTACAACAGTTCAGGACATCTGGTTAAGCATAGAAAGTGTGAGATACATTCACAGCTCATTCAAAATACAGCTCATTCAAAATGTACTGTATTCAAACTTTAAGATTGACACTTTGAAATTCCTACAACTGACATGTCAACAATTTCATTAAAATATAGCATGACTATTTAAAATATAATATATGTAAATGTAAAATATATATATATATATATATATATATATATATATATATATATAATTTATGTCCACCTTTTTGTTTTACCTATGTCGCGCGCCAGGGGGGGTCACCCTGTTTTCGAAATTTGGAATAGGGGGGGTCACCCTGTTTTCAAAATTTGGAATAAGGGGGGTCAGCCACTTTTTGACGTTGGCAAAAATAATCCACCGCCCCCCCCCCCAGGCCGAAGAAACTGACCAGTCCCTAACGCCTTGGGCAAAATAGTAAACACCGGGCACATCTTGTGGAATTTACTACGCTACTCCATATTAAATATGTGTTGTAAAAGTTAATTAATTGATTTTTGTATTTTTGCGGAGAAATACTGTGTCAATTACTGAGCATTCTGACATCAAGATAATCTGCCCCATACGTTATGTGCCCTACAACATTATCGTTGATGCAATATAGATGCATGGTTGCCCTAGACCTTGTTTGAGTCATTCACTACGGATAAATCAAATAATTTTACGAGATCGACGCGGTAAGTTTACATCCTGCTTTCTGAAGTTATGTTCTGCGAATCCATTACGATGTTGTAATGCAACAACTGTGTCCACTGACTACACAACAGGATATGCGCGTCAAAACGTTCCAATGCCAGCACAGTTGCGGTCAAATATCTCTCGTAGGCGTTGTTCAGTAGCTTAAGGGACCGTTCAGTTTTTACGGCTTGGGGGGCGGCAAAATCTTGTCGCCGGTGTTCAAAAAAATATAACACCCCCCTGCATTTTTCGCGAAAAAATGATGACCCCCTTTGTCAGACAAGAAAATTTGATGACCCCCCCCCCCCCCCGCTGAAAAATAACCAAAACCCATATGTCAAATTTACCCGCACGGTTTGGATTTGAACTCCGGTACGCGGCACACTTTATTCGTGTAGCAGAGATGCTAGTGTACAAACTTCTCAGCCACATCCATTGAAACGTCTGTTAATTAGGACGACTGTAAGGCAATTTTTAACTTCATTTCCATAGACTTATGTCCATGGACATTGTATAAAGTAAACTTTATTGGAGTAGTTCGCCAAAGGCAGCCCTCCGGTTAAGAGGGTCATGGGCCATTACGTAAAGTCAACTTTATTCTAGTGGGCAACCAAGGTGGCCCGCTGGTAAAAAGAGGGTCGATCATGGCCATTGCATGAAGTAAACCTAATTGGAGAGGGCCGCCAAAGGCGTCTGCCCGCTAAGAGGGTCATGGGTAATACATAAAGTATATTTATTGTAGTGGGCCGCCGAAGGCGGCCCGTCGGTAAAGAGGGTCGATCATTGCCATGGCATAAAGTGAACTTTATTGTAGGTATTATGTTTTTTAAAATGTGGTGACCCCCCCCCCTTTCCTACCAGTGAAAAAGTGATGACCCCCCCCCCCCCTTTGCGATTCCAAAATTATGATGACCCCCCCCCCCCTGGATTTTGCCGCCCCCCCCCCCGGCCGTAAAAACTGAACGGTCCCTAACTTACGCCAAAAATGTACACACAACGTTATGAAGCATAAAGTAGCGGTAGAAATGTAGCTGTTAATGACATTTGGTATAAACACAAAAAGGACAGTAAATAATATCTAAAAAGACTTGGTACATAGACTATAGGGCAGGTCTCGAGTTCCATGCTACACGCGCTCGCACGACGTAAGGGGCGCCATTTTACAAATCGACACAATATAGCGCTCCGATATAACCGACAAACCTCATATTATTATTATAGTCTATTAGTCTAGACCGAACACAACACTTTTGACAGGCTACACAGAGGTTTCCTTTTCAAGTCCTTGACAAATTCAACTTTGTCAGTGACTTCATCCAATGGATCAAAGTTCTCTGTAACAATACTACATTTAACGGTAAAGTGCTATGGCTTTCGATCTCACAGTATTTAACTTTTAAATTATAAAGGGAGTAAGACAAGGGTGCCCTCTATCACCATTAAATGCTAGCCAAAATATTCGAAAAGATGACCGCATAACAGGTTTCACTCTGCCAGACAAACAAGAATAAAAAACGAGTTATGCAGACGATACAACTTTATACTTGAAAATGTAGAAAGCATTATATAGTCATTGAAATGTTCAACAAATATGGAAAAGCATCAGTGCGAAGCTGAACAAGAAGAAATCCAAAGGTTTATGGTTAAGGTGTTTGAAAAACCGCACTGATTCAGAGGAAGGGGTCGATTTTTTGGAAAAGGTTTTGCAAATCTTGGGGTCGGGTTCGGAAACAGTAACACAACTGCAGAAAACGAGAAAGTAGTGATAGAAAAATTTACAAACTGACTAAAGATCTGGAATACTCAGATATCTGTCCTTTATTAAAGGTATACAGTTACCAGCAATCTAAATATGCCCCTATATGGTCAAAGAGCGTTCCTTGATATTCAAAATGCCCATGTGAGGGCGCTGTTTTTAAAAAGCGGCCACCCGCTTAAAATCTGTGATTGGTTAGATTTTCTCTTTCCATGGTATCTGTGACAAAATTGGAAAAGGTGATAGTATACCTTTAAAGGCATGGCAATAATAGCTAATATTCTAGCTGCATCGAAATTATTGTACCTGGCATCATTTGATCATGATCACGTACCTAAAGAAGTAATTAATGAAGCAAATAGGAAACTATAGAATTTTATTTGGAGAGGTAAAAGGGAAGATTATTCACTTCGATTTTGAATAATCGTCTTACATTTTGGGCAGATGCACTTGAAAAATCGATGAAAGACAAGCAGGTTTTCGACATGGGTATTCAACAGTAGATAACATTTTATTTTGCAGTCAGTCATCCAAAATATTTATCGAGGAAACGTGGTAAGTTTTATTGTGCCTTTGTTGATTTTGCAAAAGCATTTGACACTGTTGAACGTCAGAGACTTTGGTTCATACTTTTGAAAGGTGGTATTAATGGAAAAATGTTTAAAATTTTGAATGCCATGTATAATGACGTTAAATCTTGTGTGAGAATCAATTGTAATTTTACTGAATATTTCAACTGCCCGGTCGGAGTTCGACAGGGATGTATGCTCAGCCCATTTCTGTTTTCCTTTTTCATAAATGAATTGACACATGATGTACAGAATAGTGGTCAGCGTGGCATACAACTTTCTCCTGCTTTAACTGAAATATTATGTTTATTATTCGCAGATGACGTTGTACTTTTTTCTGACACTGTAATTGGTCTGCAGCGCCTTTTGAATTCTTTGCATTCCTATTGTAAAAAATGGAAAATGACGGTAAACTTAAAGAAGACCAAAGTAGTGGTATTTAAAGCTGGTGGTTACCTTGCAAAAACAGAAAATGGTTTTATAATGGAGAAAAGTTAACGTTGTGTCGTATTATAATATTTGGGTATTCTGTTTTCCTGTAGGTTGCAGTGGACAATGTCCACAAACACTTGCACAGCAAGCAAGAAAAGTACTAATGGGTATTATTAGAGCGAGTAACAAGACAGGTCGTTTTACATATGATACTTTTTTCAAGATTTTTGATTCAATGGTGTTGCCAATACTGACCTATGGCTCAGAAGTATGGGGTTATGCAAAATATGATTATCTTGAAAGAATCCAGTATATATTTGGCATGTAAGAGTTTTCTTGGTGTTTCAGGTAATACCCCAAATGTTGCAGTGTTGGGCGAGTGTGGCAGATTTCCAGTTTACTTGTATACAGCCAAAAAATGTGTTAAATATTGGTGTAAACTTTTAAAAATGCCAGAAAACCGCTATCCAAGGAAGTGTTATGAAATGCTATATCACATTGATAAATCTGGTGTCAGGTCGAAACCCACATGGATACGCCACGTCAAAAACTTACTGTGTCTCTGTAATTTGCAAGAAGTATGGGAGCAACAAGAAGTTCCCGATGAGAATAGCTTCATATGTACTTTTGTAGAGAACTTAAAGAGTTATTTGCATGACCATTGGTACAGTGAAATTTGTAGCCTTGATAAACTTTCTTGTTATCGAGAACTTAAGTGTTCACTTACACCAGAAAAATATCTTTCTGTTGTCAAAATTAATGTACACATGTCTATGTTAGCTCGATTGAGATGCTCTTCTCACTATTTGCGTATTGAGACTGACAGAAAATTGAAAAATGATGCAAATGAAAGAGTATGTTTGCTATGTGATAGTAACGAAGTCGAAAATGAATACCATTTTGTTTTACTTTGTATTTTTTTTGATAACTTGAGGATAAAGTATATTCCTCGTTATTATTTCAGTCCACCAACAGAAAGAAAATTTATTTCTCTGATGACATCTGATGATCCAAATATAATGCAACGTCTAGCCGCTTTCACTTTTCACGCTATGAAAGTGAGAAAGGAGATAAATGATAATCAATTTTTCTGAGTGTTTGTAATTATTATTTTCCTGTCAATTTTTGTATATTGATGCTAACTATGGTAAGTATGCTGGGCCGATGGCCTATAACTACTGAATAAAGACCAACATTTTGTAAAAGGGAAGTCATAAAAGGGGTATTTTCATTCAAAGATATGACAATTGTAGCAAGTTTTCGACATTGATGAAAAGATTAATTTACCCCGATTGAAGTGGCTTTTAAATTATTTGAGAAAAATCCAGATAAGGCGACCCCTGAATGGTCCAGCTTATCTAAGTATTTCATCACGAATTTTTACAATAAATTGATAAGTGATTGTCACTATCTGATTTTCATCTTAATTTCAAAGTCAACAACAACCAAATCACACTGGTGTATGGGGATGTGTTGAAAAAGTGGAAGTCTTCGTAGTGAAGTTCTGTGTTACAGTGATGAAATAAAGAACGAAGGAAGTGACCTCTTCTATGACCTTAGGGCTTAACGGTATCTGGAATGATATCAGAAATGACTAGTTTGAACAATGTGGAACAACTGCAAAAAATAGAGGAGGTACAAAAAGACATATAAACGAGGCAATTGACGCAGATTATGAAATATTCCGCAAATCAATTCCAGATTGCTGGAAACAAATAATAAGTCCAAACACCATATTCAAAGAGAAGAAAGCTATAGAGAACTAGGGTTTGAAAAGAGTGATGCCAAAAACCAAGTCACTTTATTGAAAATCAGTTGATAGTTAGCATGAAGTCAAAGGTCGCATTGATAAAAATGGGCTGAAAATCCTACTCTCACCAACAATTACAAAGGTTTTTTATTTAGTCGTCTTCATTCAACAGGAATTGTTAGCAATTTTGTACTGAAATGTTATAAACTGGAAGATACTCCGCAGAGGCCTAACCACGGGAAGTGTCATGGCCTAAACGTGTAATTCAAGGGATATGTCATATTTGTAGTCAAGAGGAAGCCCTGGAACACATCTTATTTGAGTGTAAATATGTAAAAAAAATCTGGTAGAAATGCATATCTTTCTTTGTCAGAAAACACAATATTGATAACAATCACATCAAAAGATTAGCAATTGCAGGAACTGAAAATGATAATAATGCAACATTATGTACTGTATAACTTCCTTTGTAAAATACACAGTTTGTAATTATAAGAAATCCAGCTACTCTTGTTGGGATTAAAGTTACCTTCCTATCCTATGTCATGCAACCAAAATGCACGGATGAATACATTGTATTACACTTGTAAGATGATGGACAAAGCTGATGATTTATCACGAAGTTTTCAAGCCTTGTAAGACTTGAAGAAGGATGCGTCTTGACGCATTCATATGGTGATATGATTTTATTGATATTTTTCTTTCTCTTCTTTAAATGGCTATTTTTTCACGGACAAGTTGCTTTGTAATTTTGTTCGTTCACTCGACACATACACATTTATGTAGATTTGTTTTATTTGAAATGTTGTGGTTTATCATTTTCAAAAAATAGCGCTCCGTTTCGAAGACTCCGAGTCAGAACATCAGATACGAGGTTGGCCTTCTGAGTTCACAAACTCTCCTTCTCGGAACATCGCGTTTCCCCGCCACTACTAATGTTGTGAGACGGACAGGTCCTATGGGTGGGGTTTGTTTGTCGAGGCATATCATGGCCATCATTTATCTTTTAGTTATGTGGCAACTTGGAAACTGCTTGACTGAAAGGACATTCCAAGTCGGCAGCACAGGTTATACGTAATCTTTCAACCTGCATTGAGCCAAAGTCACTCCACATAAAAGACCGTGATTGAGCGTACTTCTTCGCGTTCGGCCACCGCGCACCACTGATCAAGGAATACACATATCCACGTGCGTTTGTTTACGTCCGCTTTCCCACTTCCGGTAAAAAGCCTTCTGGGTCATGCTCTGCTGACCCCGTTGAAAGTTCTTTCACAAGACGAGTCAGATATGTGCAATAATCGCGTTATAACCGGTTTATTGATTTCCCAATAAGCAGTATGATCGCGTTTACCCATGTAGTAGTGTTCTTGCTGTCGAGGGCATGGAGTTATTTGACAAGTGCCAGAGAAGGTAAGTAAATTTTTTACGGACGGTGAAACTGAACTGACTCTCTTGCGTATTACTATTAGGTAAACAAATATTTCTCTCTCAAGTCCAGTCAAAGTACGCTTGTTAAAATCATTCAAAGATTGGTCACTACTCGGGTCACTACTACCCGAGCAACATGTCGAAGTTTCACTGTGTTTACAGATCGCATGGTTGTAATACAAGCGAGCGCACTTCTGCTCGCCGTATTAATCACCGTAAACCCTTGGTTACTCCACAGACAGCAGAGGGGAAGATTCCCCACTCTGCTGTCTTTGGTTAGGAATGGACCATATCCTAGGGGGTGCTTGGAAGATTTCGTGGGCAAAAGATTGCAACAGGTTGCCCTTTGAAAAAAATATTCTGCCAAGGCTGGCAGAAAAAATAAAAACCATTGCCAGCAGATATGAAGTAAAAAATAGAGCAAACAGTTACTATAAGTCCTAAAATTTTCGGCGCGCCCAGACGCCCCATTTTATAACAATCTTAATTTTCAGTAGTGCACATCATTTCTATAATATCTTTCGACGTTGGTATTCCCTTTGGGCACCTTATTTTTATATCATCTTTCATTTTCGGCACACCCTTTTGTCACAACATTTTCATCACATCTGAATTCATTACATTTCATTTCATTAATGCCGTGCTTTGATTGATTTTAAATCACACTTTTGCTGTTATTTTCTTGCTCTAGAGTCTATGCATGTACCCCAGTGTTTCACTTTGAAACAAGTAGCATTATTCATTTGTATAGTGCTTCTGTTACAGTTTCTCATCCTTGCACCTGAGAATATCTTGAATACTTAGTTCAACTTGTCCACATAGTCTGCTCTGGATACTATGGAGAATGATAAATAATGTCCCAGAGTCAATCTTCCAAGCTTCCCTCAGAATATCAAATATGGTGCATTCCTTACTCTTTCACAAACCCATGCGACTGTTGCTAGTCAGTTGGAGAGGGTGCACCTCACCTAAAGCTGCAATTGGTGCAGTTTTCGTAGCCTGCAGCTTCCCCAGCAATTTTGGGTGATGGGGAATGATGGAGCACACTGACCTTATCCGTAACAGCAGGGGGGTGGGAGGCTAGGGTGGGGGTTTAAAAGGCAATTTGTGCTCTACCTTTCCTCACCATCCAACAAAATTACCATGCACTACTACTGTGAACACACTCAAAGTGCACTACTCTGCTCCACAGAGAGTCAGAAAACTAGTGCAAAACCGTAAATAACAGAGGTAGACAATAATTGCCTCCCCTACTGTGGATGTGCAGCATTACCAGTTATCCATTAGCTGCAGCCCATCAACGGCCAGTGGCATTGAATGGAGGGACAGTGCCAACCCATGGAGGGAGTCTGTATGTGCTCCTTTTGTGATCAAACCATAGAGACCGCATATATTTTGATTGTCATCAAATGGTTCCAAGATAAACAGGTCTGGTGTAAATTAAGGAGGTTTTATGTTTCCCAATGTTATTCTGAGAATAGGTGTGCTCCACATTTTCATTCATTATATTTGATATCTATAGTCATCAGGGTATGAACTGAAAAATGCTTACTGCCTTTCTGTCATGTATGAATTTTGCACTCTACATGAATAATTACACAGATATTTTTTTTTTTAAATCCAACAGATGAACATTACAGAGCAGATTATAGTGGAATAGACACAGGATCAAGTAAGAAGGACAGACAAGATGAACTAACAGGAAGTTTTGACAGACACAGCAAGAAACAAACAGAATATCCAACAAGTGCCTCCGAGTCAGTCTCACCAAAATTCCTGCATCACCTGGACGCCCAACAAGAAAAAACAATCAAAGAATCTTCATTACTGCATGCCAAGATGAGGTCAACAGGGCCTGATTTGAGCACAGATACTGTTTATTCTACAAGTAATGCAAGTGATGGGACACACTCAGAAGGAAAGGAATTCCACCAAGTGTATCTGGAAAAACTACGGACAGCTTGGGATGAATCAGATCGGACAGCAGTCGTTTCAATTCTAGTGGAAGGCTTACAGGACGCAGAAAATCCCTTTGCCTTTGTTCTGTTTCTTGTGGAGAATGGCGAGGATAAAAGTGGAAACAGGAAGCGAGCAGACTGCCTTGCTCAAGTTGTTGTCAAGGAATTTGATGCGTTTCTTGAGAAACAAGCAAAAGACTCACAGGTATACAGGCTAAACTGTGCAGTGTGCATTCCCACATATACGTCTGGGATTTTTTATATGTCTTTGTTTTTTTTTTAATGCGCTCTTAAAGGTGTTAGATGAGGTGCTATTCAAGGAATTTTAATTATCACGCCATATAATTTGAATGGAGCCTCCGGGAAAAAATCGCAGACACGGTTTTGAAGGATATTGTCAAGGCTTGTTAATGAAGAAATTCTAACCGGAAATCTTGCAGCGTGTTTGCATAAGGCGGGAAGAACCGGTTTTTTGAAGCTTCAGCAAACGCTTGTCACGTGACTCTTATGCAAATAATGGCCGTGTACTGTGCTTGGTCGGATAGCTCTATATCAGGGCTTTCAGAAAATGTATACTTTATTGGGGTTTGGGACATATTCAATTGAGAAAAAAATAAACATCTGAAAGTGTCTAAAAGGTATTTAGCTACCTTAAGAGTTTCCTTGAGGAATGTTGAAACAAAAGTAAAAAAAATACCAGTTGTGATTTTCTTGCTGCCTCAAGTACTTGACTTTGGTTATTCCTGTGAAAGGATCACCAAATACTATATTGAATTGCTAATCTCAGGTAGACAACGAAGAAAGAAAAGATTTTTACTGGAAAAACACTCAGAAAACTGAAGTGTAGGCCCAAAAATATATCGAGCTATGGCCTATGTGACATGTTTAGGGTAAAATAATTATTACATCTCTTTTTACTACTGTAACATCACTTTTCCCTCTTTTTTCCAGAAATCCACACCATGCCTTACACCAGACATGAAACTGAAGGCACTAGGAATAGGAAACAGGCTGCATCCAAGCATATTTGATAACATGATTAAAATTTACAAACTGGATGTAGAGGGCAATGATTTTCTCCTGCCATTTGTGAATGAACTTCTCAGGAGACATCACTACAAAGAGGTAAAATGTGTGTCTGTGTGTGTGTGTGTAATAATGGTAATTATATCATACCAGTATATTGATGGTGCAAATACAGCGATCTGATTGGTCGAGACGCGAAAAAAAACGTGGTATACATGTATTGGCGATATACCATGGCTGGCATACGCGCAAGCTCTCAGGTTGAGCAAAAATCCGTTTTTGATGTTCCTTGCCAGAATTTCAATATACTGTCATGATATAATAGCAATAAATCACACCCAGTGATGGTATACCACGAGATTTTGACCAGTTCACTCCATATGTGCACTTGCTATCGCTCGTGCATATATGTCGTGAACTGGTCAAAATCTTGTCGTATACCGTCGCTGGGTGTGCTTTATTGCTTAATAATATTACAGCTTTGTCAATACCAGTGAATTATGTGACTTCCTCATTGATGTCACAAAATTCACTGGTATTGATATCACCTCAGATTATTACTGAAAATGTATCCAATTATCCAGCATTGTGGCCCTAGATGTTTTCTACATCTACAAATTACCTGGCACCGCAAAAACTATAAAATATAACAATAAAGTACCCCCTCCTGGCCCATAATGAACTTAAGCAAACTTGACACTATATAATACACTCAGCTTCACCTCATACCTTATGTTGTGCAAAGTTTCCTTTCACCCATTATTGGCTGGTAATAATATGACAGAACCCCATGGCCAGTGAGTGCAAGCGCGCCGTACTAGCAGTACGAGTGCAAATACCGCTAGTACGGCGCGCGTGCACTCACAGGCCATGGGGTTCTGTTATTATTACATATGTTCTGTCTTTTATTTGCATCATTTATCGAGAGAATCGACGATTAGTCGTGTATGTGTATGTGTCAAAGCTGCAGGGCGACCCTGCGGAGTTATATAACATTGACATCACTGTAATGAGGCATCGAACAGCTTTCACTTATCATTGGTCAACGCCGCCACACCCTCTATTTTGATTGGCTAAACTATTGTTTACTTGTTTATCAAGGATGACGTAAGAGGAACGTCGGAGGGCTGGAACTCTGCTTGCGATCGCTCACACGTACACATACGTAGCAACATGCCATAGATAGCCAAACGAAGAGAACTTTGAACATAGAACGCTTTTGATTTTTTTACATGTTGAGCTCGAAATTCTTCTAAATGATCGATACAAATAACATTTTGAAGATTTTTACAGGAAATTTAAGAGTAAGATACGGCAAACGTAACTTGTCGAACGGTCAAATTTCAGTGTTTACAGTGGCACACAAGCGCTCACTGTTTATCAATAGCATGTAAGGACACACACGCACAGAATAAACTGCATGCAAAAGTGACATTCTATTGTAAACAGGGAAAGTCCGGTGAGAAAACTACTGGCAAAAACGTCTCTGAAAATGTTAACTGTTTAATTGGCTCTGCTGCGCCCGCAGTTACGTGTGTTTCGATGTATGACTGTGATGGCCGCCGTGGTACGACAGCCACCGTGCATTCATGGAGCCAGAAACAGACGTCGCCTGTTGTCAATGTTTTTGCTTCGCTGACAAACAAACTGCTCTTCCGGATACTAAAAATCATCCTCACACTATAATAAGTACATGCAATTTTCTTTGTCGTAGTTTTTAATCGGTAATGTCATGCATTTAACTATAACGAGCATCGAACAAAAGTGAAATGAAATCTTGTAGCCGACATTTTTTGTGTTTACAAACAAAAATAGTTCCGGGTCAAAATTGGTAAATAGTCATTAACATAAAGGAATGGCATAATGTTTTTGGTATTGCACTGCAGTGCAAATACCGGTAGTACGCGCGCGCTTCGATGCAAGTAAACTGTGGTACATATGTAATAATGGACATTAGTTCACAGTACTTGTATCATGCCAGTTATTGAACATGTTTGTTTGTTTGTTTTTCTATTTCCTCCACAGGCTGCCAATTGTGTGGCAAAGTTGAATTTACAACATTGCTTCTCACTGAAGGAGGTATGTCATCTCAAGATAAGTATGATTAGATAAAGACATGAGAAAGAATTAATTATTGTGATTATCATGAATGTGCCACCTCCCTCCCCCATTTCGTCAACAAATGAACTGTCCGCATTGTGTTTTATCATCAGATGAAGAGGTAGACTAGATTTTAGACAGGTAAATCACTACAATGAAAGAGTTTTGCGTTACATACAATCTTTAAACATGAGTACTGCTGTAATTCTACCAGTAATGGGAGAAACTTGTGTCTCTGTGGAAAGGTAGTATGATAACACAGAAAGTTACACATTGTCAGCTGTAGCAGTGATGTTGTATGGATGGGCTATGTACTAAATGTTTTGTAAATGGGCTATGTACTTAATTTCTTGGCAATAAAATCTAGCAAATACAATCATGTGTTTCTGAATTTTTGTAAAGCACCTACAGTATATAGTACTAATAGTAGATTTTCTTTGCACCACTTCTTCTTTAAAGGGGAAATTTACCCAGACTTTCTTAGGTAATCAGGTCGTTATTTAGTGAAAAATAAACAAAATAGCGTTGGTTTCAGTCACTTTCACTTGCGCGTATTAGCGCAGTGGCCACAAACTGAACGCACGGAAACCGGAAGTGACGTATCAAACTTGCTAGTCACAGCGGGTTCAAAGCGAGGTCACTTATAACCAAGCTCTTCTACGCCAAGTGGAGTACGCGTACGCGGTACGCAAACCTCAGCGCTCGACTGAAAATCATAATGGCGAAGATAATCGGTAATAACTTCAAACCTGAACGAGCAATCGATGATCCAAGACTGACATCGTCAGAAAGTTACAGCGACTCGAGTTCGGGAAGTGAATATTCTAGCTCCGATGACGAAGTTCAAATTACTCTCGGCGGTCAATCATGCCGGATGCCTGTCATTGTCAACCCAATCGCTGTGAAATCATGCCAACACCGAAGTAATGCCAATGCTCTAAAGACATCGACATGAATTCTAAAAGTGCAAGCATTTTAATGTGTTACTGAACACCCTGATGTAGCCATGATTAGTCTATAGAACCGGCAGTCCTGTCTAAAGCGTTCTGTTTCTAGTGCCTGAGCGTACAGTCCCCCTATGTACAAGCAAAGCACTTGGGCCTGGATATGCCCCGGGCAGTTTTTTCTTAGGCTTGTAGTTCAGTAGTTGGACTTGCAACTTTCGCTAAAAGCAGCCCTTCTCAAAGTGGTATTCGCAGAAAACTTTATTTCTGCTCGACTTAAACATCGACACCGAGTGCTTGGCCCCTATATTCTGTAGCCATTCTATACACTGTAGGCTAAGTGGAAAAGCTTACACTTGCATACATCGACTGCTTCAATGACCAAGTTTACGACGTCACTTCCGGTATTTTAGTACACCGCTGTTTGTTAGCCAGTGAGTGAAAGTGTATAAAATCGACTCGAAAGCCTTTCAATGACCATATAGATTTAATATTACAAAATTAATTTTCAGGGTAAATTTCCCCTTTAACCCTTTTCCTGCCCAGTCCATATTTCACCATCAGGTCAAGATGGTTAAAATTAATGAAACACAACATATTCCATATGGTGTATTTTAACATAACACTGTACATTTGAAGGCTGTTGAAAACATAATACTGTAAAGTTGGTATTTTTTTGGACAAAAGATGCTTTAACATACCAAGCCAAGTGGGTGAAAATACGTCATGTTTTGGCTCAAAACCGCTTTTTACTGACTTGGCTGATGGGGAAGTGATACAGTTATTACTGTCTGGCAGGAAAAGGGTTAAACAACGCAGGGGTCATCAAAGCCCGTTACTTTTTTCCTTGACAGATTGTCCTACCATTGATTTATCAAGACAAGGCCAACCTGGCAGAATCGTATCTACAGGGATGTCCAGAGTTACAGGTGTCACTGATCAAGACACTAGACACCTACTGTGAGAAAGGCTTTGAAATGGAAAAACTTCTAGAGTAAGTTAGTTATCAATAATCCTATATACTTTCACTCCCCGTTCCATAAATATATCAGTCAAACAACACCATTAACTTATGGTAGAATGTGCCTCGGGGACAGATATTCAGACTCTCAAGTTTTACAATTCTTTTCTGATCTACCACTTGTGGGGGTTCATTTTAAAGATCTTTGTGTAAGAACACTTTTCACCATCTTAGTTTTTCGAAAATTTTATTTTTTGTCAATAGAGTTAACACAGGGATGGCGGCCATTTTGAATTTCAAATATCAGTAAATGTTGGGTAATTTGTTTCTCTAGTAACAAAATGTGTGAAGTCTATGAAGAAAAAGAAAATTTTCATAAAAAAAGACAGTCAATTTTTTTCTTATACCAAGAGCTTTAAAATGAGCCCCCCACCAAGTGGTAGATAATAAAAGAATTGAAAAAGTTTGAGAGTCCGAATATCTGTCCCTGAGGCGCATTCTACATTAAAATGTAAATGCTATTTACTAATTTGTGGCACACAATTATGTCATTGAATTATCTTAACCATACATCAATTAGCATACAGGAATGAGACAGGACATTTGATGGCCATAATGAGGCAAGCTTCTTTCAACAGAAGAAAAGAAATTCAAATCTCGCAATGTCGGAAAGCAGCACAACAACTTTATCTCTCTGGTACCACTGCATGATGAAATGATAATCCTTCCATCAAATTATTTTATTTTGCATGATAACACAAGTCACTTCTTTTCTTTACGATCGATAATAGGGACTCTGGAGTTCCTGCAACGCGGAAGGAGAAGATGAGAGCTCGATTTATTTCCAAGTTGGTGGGCAGGCTGATCAAAGTGTTCAAAATTGACTCATCGCACTGTCCCAATGTCATGCGAATGAAGAGTATGGCCGGAATAAGATTTCTGCTGTACAAGAAGTATGTAGAGGTAAGTTGAAAAAAGAAACATCCTCCATGTTGATTTTGGTGTCGTAGTTTGATATTTGTGAAATTTTTTTAGAAAAGTTATGCTTTTGCAGCTTCTGGGAAAGCATTTGGTATGTTTGTGTGAGTTGTTGTGATGTTATTCAGTAAATTTGTGTCAGTTTCTTGGTCGTCAAGGTGATGCCCTCACAGACAGGTCAGATGTCAAATGTCGTAAATCTTTTGATATCTGTATCATATGAAGTTAACATGGCAACAGCAGAAAAGACTCCTTTGTGTGGCTAGAAAAAGTTGTGATCATGTCAAATTTCTTTGAACCCACAAACATTGTGTAGACCTAAATTCAGACAGCACTGAAGATTTAGTGTGATTCTAATAATTTGAACATGTTCAACAACGCATGTTTCAGGAAGCATCTTAATTTGTGAGAAAGTCGATGCCGAAGCATTTCATGTAAATATCTAACCACTTCAAGGTTCTCCACAAGGGGATTTTTAGGGGTGAACCACCCCTGGAGCACTCTGTTCATATGTTAACAACAATACAAAAGAATACATTTTCACATCAAAAGCATGTGTAAATTATGCATTGCTATGTAAATTGGTCATCCCTCCGTTTTTCCAAGCTATAAAGAACACTGCACTTTATTATGAAAATTTCTGAAATTAAGCATCGAAATTGTCACCAGAAAACCATGGTGTCAGAGAGTTGGGACGAACTCATGGAGAATGCTGTTGGGGACAATGAATGGTTGCAAGAACAGCTAGTTGAAGCTGTCCTGACGTACAACGATATAGAGGCAGCAGTGAAGTGGGCCAGGCATTTTAACATCCCCACTGAACGTCTGCAATCAAGAGTTGTTGAAGCGATGGAGACGCCGATAGAAAAGGGGTTAGTACCGCCCTCTGTGGTGTAATTCAAGAGATCATGAAATGCTACAATCTCTCAGTCTCTTATTAATGTCAAATATTATTCTGTCCAACCACGAATACATGTACCAGTCTGCGTACTTATGGTCCCTTTCAACATCCCCCGCTTCCGAGTGGACAGCTCCATCCATTTAATTGCAACAATAGAATTTGACCATACCATTAATTTAAAGGGGTTAAATTCACCTGTTGTACATGCTGACCATTCTGTCACCTACGGCATATTTGAGAATCAAAATGTCACTTTTTTTAATTTCTCACGATGTTAATTTCTCGCTTTTTGTTCATTTCTGCAGCGGTGAATCACAAGATGATGTAACAGACAGCTGTTCAGAAGAGATCCAATCTGACCAGTTCTACAAACTCAGCATTCCTTTTGAAAACATTGAGATCATCGACAGTGCGGAGAGTCTCCAAAAATGTGCAGAAATCCTCTTCAAGGTAATTGTTCATTTGACAGTCCAAACTGAAAACAGGCCTGACTTTCTTCTCAAACTTCAAAATGTGTTGAATAACATGTGCTCAAGCTCTTTTCATAGTAGATGTGATACCGTAGTCAGAGATGTCACAGTATCTGTATTCATTGATGCTTACCATAAGTTCATTTGTGTTGTGAACAGATGAGTATTGCCTCATGGATATATATAGCTATGATTGATCAATCATTCGCAGAGATAATTTCTTAGAGGACTTTTCACACTCTAACAATCTTTTTTTGGCCCAAACCCATTGTTATCAATGGTGATTGTGGACCTGTTTACGTAGCCTTCAGGGTTAACAGGTTAACCCCTTAACCACTATGGTTTGGCCCAAACTTTTTGTTATCAGTGGTGATCGTGGACCTGTTCATCGTGACCTGGAGTGAACAGGTTATGCTGTTCACAACTAAATTTTTAGCACCACCCAGTTGTGTTCTGTGGCATGTGGGATCTCTACACGGCAGTGAGGATGAAAGCGCTAACGTTTGATGCGTCACTTCACGTAATTCTTGCAAACTTCACTCACTCATTCAAGTGTTTTGCTACTGCTAAAAAACATTGGTGCAGGCACCACCCTAAAATTTCCATTGTCAAATCATATACTTGCTTTTATATACCATAGGAAAATCTTAACCCCAAAACTTTTCACTTTGATACCCGGGGTATATTTATCTCCCGTCAACCCTTGTCAGAAACCGTGCTCTCACAGACATATTCACACACTCCTTCATACATATAAATAAGAAAAGTTGTTGAGAATTTGCACAAGGTCGTGGTGAAACTGTGGCCTGTACTGAACAAAATCATGGTACACACGAATCATTTTCCAAGCCTGGGCTTTGATTTTCCTTCCATGATAATACTCCAAAATCAAGCCTTCTTTGGTAGCGTCTCCAGCTGTCACTGTGGGCCAGTGATTTTTAGTGATGACACACAAATATCAGTACAACTAAAATTGAAATTTTTTCAAGGCCATGTGAGAAATGCGTGATGTAATCCATTTGTGTTCTATTTTCCTTTTAGCCCGGGACTATCATTGGTATAGACTCTGAGTGGAGGCCAAGCTTTGGACCTATCAAATGCCCTGTCAAGTAAGTTACAAATCATGGTTACAGCCAGTGCAAATGGTCTTTATCTCTCTGCATTTGATAAAACAATATTGTGCAGTGTTCTCCCCAGGATCAGGCAGATCGTCCATGTAGCCGACAAGAACACGAAGTGTCTGTTCCGGCTACCGAAAACTATGAAAAATAGTAAAGAATGAGCTACAAAATCATTATCAGTTTTAAGTTGCAGGTAGAATAATCCTGTGCCTTTGTATAAAATACTATAAAACTAGTAGAAAGTGAACAACCAGCTGAAAGTTAGTTGAGGAGACCTTAACTGCATATCATTTGCATCTCATTGTCGGCTACATGGACTGTGTGCCCAGGATCAAGCCAAAGCATAGCGGCTAATTTGCATAACCATTTGCATTCATTAATTTATATTTGCATATGGATATAACCATGTACATGCAACCACACATACATGTACACTTACAACAAATGCAATGGTAACACACAAGTATGCAGTTTGAACCATGGTTTGAACATCATGGAAACTTTTATTTTATTACACTTAGATAAATCGCCACAGTATTGTAATTATGATGACAATTAAAACAGAAGATTCAAACAGTAAACTCTGCAGCAAGTTCAGATTGAAAGCAAGAAATGGTTAGTTTGTTTGGAGTATCATGAATACATATATTGCAAATAAAATTGTCAAAAATTGCCAACGAAGAGGAAAATTCACAAGTTTAAGCTTTACACCATTCGAATGTAATTGAGTTTTATATCATTTTGAACGACAAACACCGCGAATTCTTGACCGCGGAGTGACTTCACTTTCACCTCACGCACATGAGTGAGGTGAATTGGGATTTGACTATACAGGACAGTGAACAATGCAGAAATTATGTGACAAAGGACAGAACTTAGTGTTTATCATTGACATAATGTTGAAACTTTGAATACTGGTGTAAAGGTTGAAAAATCCACACTTCCAATATTTTGTTCTCACGGTCACGGCAGTGTGACACAAAAATGACGTGAAAAACCGCAAGTTCCCGGATGTCCGCGGTCAAGATTATTTTTCATCATGGGATCGATTTCAACCGACGCAACACCCCCCCCCCCCCCCCCCCCCCCCCGCTACTACCACTGCCACTGAACATCGTCGTTTGATTCTTGATTTTAAAATCCCACCAAGATGATCACAAGACATGAACTAAGTACGACTAGAATCACTTGAAAATCAGGTGTAAAATCTTTCAGAGGACGTGTCAGAGTGGAACCACACGCGACGCCACGATCAATGTCAACAAGTTAATTTAGTTATAAACTTGGTGGCCAACATGGCCGCCGCCACATTGGAATGCAACGTGAACTCAATCGTGATCGTGATCGTACTTGGTCCAAAAAAAGATCATCATTGTAAAATCACAATTAACCTCACCAATCAACTACTTCTCTTGTTTCTTTTGCGGCCAATTTCGTGATCAAAGCATTGGAATGTGATTAAAGGCCCAGTGAGCGCTAAATGTGAAGACAATGCATGCAACAGCGGTAGCTACGCAGAGCGTGTGAACTAAAGGATGGCGGGAATATTTTAAAGCGTAACGGGGAGAATCAAAGCGTAGCGGGGAGAGGTGAAAGCGTAGCGGGACCGCTACGCTAAAATGGCCTGGGGAGAACACTGTTGTGCTCATTCATTCTACCACTTAAGTGGTATTTTTTGTAGGTTTTTCCAATGGACACTTTTCAGGTCAGCAGTGGCAAGGTGTGTCAGAAATCTGCATGGTCAGGTGTAAATTTCTCCCAATTATTCATATGTCACATAAACTATCAAGTCCAAATTTATGGTCAACTTCATGGTTGTCTGTTTGCTCAGAATCTACATGGTCATTTCTAAAAGAACAGTGAAATCATCTGTTTTCATATTCTTTCCAAACTAACTACATGAAGATACAACGGTCACTTGTCATCTAAACCAGCAAATAGAAAAGTGCATGTATGAACAATTTCAAGTTAATAGTTTGCCCCGTCTTGAAATTGAAAGACTTGACCTTTTGTTTAACTTTGCTCAAGGAAACTTTAAACCATTTCCTTTCAAAGTCAGAATAGAAATCAGAGTCAGCATACAAAATTTGGTACTACGGTAGAGAAACAAATTACCCAATATTTCTGAACACTTGAAATTCAAAATGGTCACCATCCCTGTGTTAATTCTATGGGAAAAATAAAATTTTCGATTTTCACAAAAAAATAAAAACTCTATTTGCTCACAGGCTTCAAAATAAGCTCCCATAAGTGGAAGACCAAAATATGTCTTATAAAAGTTTGAGTCAGAATATCTGTCCTCGAGGCGCATTATACCTTACATTTATCACATGAACTGGCCCGTATCTCCACCTGTGTCATGTACACCAGCACAGATAAGAAATCCATATTACTGCTGTTTTACGTCATCAACAAACTTTTTCCTGCAATGGTACCATTCGTACATGCACGTCATGACACAAACCGATTTGTCGTGATCGTGCTGTACTCTCATGGCATTTTGACAAAAAGGTGATCCGATAAATCCAGATATGGAAACAGTGTCCAACGAAATTTCGAGTCGCCAAAGCTTTAGCTATTCCAAAGAATCAAATGAGGATACCGTCGATCGTTTTAATGGCTCAGTAACATCACAGCTCCAGTCGTAAGGCTCAATGTGGACGTCGTCGTACCTGGCGATCGCCAAACAACGTCGTACCTGGCGATCCCGGTTGGCGATAAACCTGAAAGATACACCTCAACGAAAGTTCAACTTAATAAATGAGTGCTGTATAATCTTCGGAAAAGCGACATAGAAGGCACAAGTATAAAGTCATTCGACGAACAATGACAAATTTCCTTCATCAGACAAGTTATTCCGTTATTTTCAATCGGAATCAAACCTAAAGCGTAAGGCTGTAGTGAAGACATAAGCTGTCGACCTGTACTACGGCTGTAGCCATAAATCTGCAGTGCAGAGCTGTAGAACCCGATGTATTTCGAAAGTTGACTCGGACAACACTCACAACAGAACAGAGTTCCTGTCAAGTAACAAAATTGGGATGTACCTACGGGTGTGCCGATATAATGTGTCACAGCAAACATCAAAGTCCGTAAGACGAAAAATTGACGACGGAGATGGCCACCGGCGGAGACCAGTGATGGCAGTGCCCACTACCAGCGTACACTCTGTGTGTCATTGATCTGAATCTTTCAGGCTCGCCAAGGTTGTAAACTTGTGATATTTTAAAAGCCACGGCATCGCTAGGAATGATAACCACTGTTTCGATCGTGTTGTTGCATTAGCTTCATAAATATAATTGTAAATATTCTAATCAACTCAAAATAATATGGTTATCCGTCGCTAGCGCGGTGAAAGCTATGTCCACCGATGGTAGACTTGCCTTGGCATCAGTCCAGTGCATGACAATGATTGACACGCGCACGTGACCGAATCCGTATGTCTGATTGGTGGAGATACCATTCGATGTATCAAACTTTCAGCTTAATCAGATTTATGAATGAAAGTATACCTGTAAACATTTGCACATCTCCTTGGCAACTGGCCGCTTTACTCATTAAATGAAAATAATCCGCGTAAATAAAGCACAAAATCACAATAAAAATCATGCAATTTGTTACAATAATTTTGATCCATCCACATCAAAGAAAAATAAGAAGACTGTTCATGTGATAAATATATAATCCCATGGAGTTTTTCTCTGTTTGACGTAATAGAATACTCGTGTTTTTTGCGGAGACGTACAACTTCTCGCCTTTGGCGAGAAGTTGTACGGCTCTGTGAAATAACACTCGTATACAATGACGTCAAACAGAGAAAAATACCATGGGATTATATATAAGTACCAGTAATATTTTTGTACTGAAATTTCATGTAAAGAATTCTTGCTTACATCTTGTTCAGACATGCAGGTGTGTTTGGCAATGCAGATAATGATAATATGTTGACTTGATGGAGTCAGTGTCTGTTCCAGAAATGTTCAATACAGTCATAACGCTGATACAAACATCCATTTGAAAGCTGCTTTTCACTACGCTTGGTGTGTTTCACAAGAAAAGAATTCTACATCAACATCAACCTCCAAATGAAATTACAGTGGTGTTGATCATAAGATCCAAAAATGAAACTCAACCTAAAATCAATCTATATGCTTTCTCTTTTCTTGTCCCAGAGTCAGTCTGTTACAACTGGCAACCATAGACAGTGTGTTTATACTTGATATGATGACACTGTCTGAATCTGTGGATGATTCCGTCATGACAGACTTTGCTTTGCATCTTTTCACAACTCCAGATGTCTTGAAATTAGGCAAGTCCGCTTTCTGTTGTTTTGTAAATTGTATTCTGTTGCTATGTCTTTTGAGTTGCTCACCATTTGGTTATTTTTCATGTCGGCATACGTGTTAGTGGATGAATCCTGAGAGAGAGAGAGAGAGAGAGAGAGAGAGAGAGAGAGAGGGAGAGAGAGAGAGCTAACTTTATAGCTGGTCAACTAATAGATAAATTGTTATGCAAATTAAAATAATAATGCTCTGTCATTGTATATTTTTTTTCATGAAATACAAAATTTTATTCTTTGATTTGAAAGTTTTGATTGCAGTTTATTTCAACATATGATATAATTTCCTCAGATTTCATGTATTTAATTTTGATACTGATTGATGGAAAATGAATGTACGATGTAAAAATCAATGGAAGGTTTGCAAAGGTCATCCATTGGTATTAGTGACAGTGTTTTGGTTTTCTTTTCAATGATTGCAGGATATGGTATTGATGGTGACATCAAAATGCTGTTTAAATCTTACAGTGGATTGAAAGACCTAGGCTCTCAATTGAAAAGAGTTGTTGATGTTGGAACTGTTGTGAAAGATGTAAGTTACATGTCGATGAAAGAGAAAGTTATCCAAAAATGGACATCTCACTGCAGAATTTAACCTATCTACCCCAATGCTCTGTAAATGAGTCTACACTCACCATTGATAACAATAGGTTTGGGCCAAACCATTGTAGTGAAATGGTTAAAAACAGGGTCAACATAAACACACAGGATAACTATGAAAATGCAGAAGTCACTTTCCACCACCTTCAGAAGTACCAATGTCTGTTCTTTAGTTGTTGCATGTATTTTCAACTTTGAGATGTAACTCATGTATACCACTCACTATGAACAGAGAATCAAAATAAAACTCGACAATCTCCCTACTTCTACACATGGTTTGGGCTTGGCCAATAAATACCAGTAGTCATATGCAAATGGCAATGTTTGCAACAATGTTTCACCTTGTAAACTGTTGTCTTACTCAAGTGTGACTTAGAAATGGTCGATTGTGATCCCCCAAGATGCTTTGCTGCTGATTTCTAATGATGTATCGTTGTTACTGATATACAAATATTTTATTTTAACCCTTGTTTCCAAATGTTAGTGCATGATATGTTGATATGTGAGTACGAGTTTTGGAATGCTTGCTCAAACTAACTGCTCAAATGAAGAGCTTCAAAATACTATTTCTGAAACAAAAATGTATGTATGACATTGAACTTCAAATTTCCCTACTTTCATAATTCCAAACAAATTGATATTCCATCCGTCCAGATACAAAAGGTGGCACCAGATTTATTGCAACACGACAGGGAAACCGATGGAAAAAATTCCACTGAAGACGGAGATGAGAAGACAGCCAAGAAGACGAAGAGCAAGGGTCTGGGTGAACTGGTCAGAGTGTGTCTGGGTAAACCACTCAATAAGAATGAAAGGTTGTCGGACTGGGAGAGGAGACCTCTACGTCAATCACAAATCATCTATGCAGGTCTGTAGGAGCAGAATTTCAGAAATGGGATTTGAATTTCAACGCGGTGTGATGGTTAAGGCATCAAAACATTGATGTAAAGTCATGGTTCTTACAAGGGAGCATTCCACAAAATTGGTGATAAGTTGCATATTGAAGAAGGATGAGCACAGTAATCGACTTTGTATCAACAGTATCAAAACAAACAAAAATATGTATTAAATTGTAATGATATTAGTCACCATATCAACAGATTTGAAACAAACGGTTCCCAGCTAGCAAGTAGCATACATGTACATGTATCTTAGATGTCAATCTCTTCTCTTTTGTTCACTTCTCAGCACTTGATGCTCATTGCCTGGTCGAAATTTATGAGCTCATCAAGGTCAAGACTGCTGGTGCAGGCATAGAGGTCGACCTTGAACCCCCTCTGCCGAAAAAAGAGCGAAAAGCAAAGAAGAGCAAGGAAGGTGGTAATGATGGTAGTGGTAGCCATGGCAACAGTGATGGAGGAGATACCACATCCTCTGCAGAGCTCACTAAAGAAATTGAGGTGAGATACAAAGAATAATGTTTCCTTGATTTTGTAGTTACACATTCCTAGTTTCTGTCAGCTTTTACCTCAAGTTCAATTATGACAGTAAATCACCCATCAAAACTAAACTTTTCCACCCCCACATGTTCCCAACATTTGCCACTCATAGGTCTGATCTGATCTGATCTGTCAGTGATCAGTTATGGCATTATTTTCTAACCATGTTCTTTTAAGCTGTAATGATTGCCAGCTCATAAAAGTCTGGCTGTATTTCTCAAATATTCAGACTCCAATCTTCCAATACATCAAGCTGGAACAAAGTGCCTGTTTCCTCTCCTGCATTGTCCTTGACATTGACAATGTCTCTGATATCAACATCATGTGACTTTGTCCAGATTACAAGACTGACAGTGACCAAAATACATCAGTGAAGTACATTTTTTTTCCTCAATTGTCAAATGTATAATACTTAACTTTACATTGAATCCCAGGCACCCGTTTCAACGAGTGATGGTGAGGTAGGCAGTACTTCCATTCCAGCGAGTGAATTCTCTGTTGTATGTGACACCATGCTACAGGGCCTTGGCCGTCAGCTTAGGTGTTGTGGTGTTGATGTACGTATCCTGGACAACACAGAAGACCATGATGAAGCAGCTAAGGTACTTGGTCTTGATCATGACCGACAAAATGTCCCTGCTAAGCAAGTTCATCTTGAAATGCTGCAAATCATTTGCATATGCGAGTAGAAAAATCAAAAGTTAAAGGTCTGGTGAAACGCCCATGTTGCAAAATCACAAAAAATACAGTTGATGGTCTGTAGAACAGTTATGTTTATTTCTTGTATCGTTTAGCGTGGGCGATTAATAAATATGGCAAAAGGAAAATGCAATGTGGGCGTGTCCCCAAACCCTCTCCAGTTGACTTTTTTCGGCTTTCTGAAGTTTGCCTGACATCGTACCTTATAACACTGATAATGGGAAGTCTTAAATCAAGGAGGACTATTTTTGATTATATATTTTTATACAAATGCATAAATGCAAAGTTTAATGTTAATGCTTTAGCTTCATTTTTTAGTCTTCATGTACCAAGGTTTTCAACTCGGCGTACTACTTTGTTTCATGTGCCATTTGGTAGAGTTAATTGTGTTCGTGACTCTCTTTTTAGTAGAATTCCGAGACAATTTAATTTGCTTTTAAACGAATACAATGACATTGATCCTTTTTCTGTAAATTTAAATGGTTTTAAAATGTTTTAAAACATTGTTTTCTCAGTATTTGTTAAAGTTTGTTTGTCTTGTCTTCTTGCTTTAACTCTGTATCTGTATTTTTACTAACAGTCTTCCATAAATGGCCTCGGCTGTGGAAGTCATTATTAATAAAATAAAAATAAATAAAAAAATAAATAAAAATAAAAATAAAGTATTTCACACCTTCGTAAGCTCCCCACGGATAGTAAGCTTAACTTGTAGGGTTTCGGCTTGCATACTCTCAGTGTTCACGCTAACGCAAGCAACACTTGCAAAATGTGATAAATTAATAATTGAATGCTGCGAAAATTCTATCAAAACGATTCTCCACGCTTGCGAATATATATTTTGACGTGAAATTCGATTTCCCCAGACAAAGCTACAAGTTTTGCCGATTGATCGAAGTGGCTAGCCGTCAGGCAGTCGAACATCGCCGCCTATAATAAGCAGGACGATCGCCGGGTGAAATATGCACAGATTGCTTCTTTTACCCTTTTTCATAGACGATAAGGCAATAATCTTTCTAAAATTGAAAAGAAAACGTAACAAACGCGATGAACGGTGCAACTGCAAATAGATGACATACTCTATTCTCGCAAAGTTACTTCCGGGTCTCAATCGAGGTCTCACTCTTGTCCTCCATATATCCAATCATGAGATGTACAATCTATGTATTGTATTCTGTGATTTGTTCGTTTACATCCCCGACATGTATCGGCTGCTCTGATTCGCTAAAATATTTTTATGCAGTCAATTGCCATTAATTAGCCTTTTCACAAAGGGGTCGTTAAGTTCCTACAGGCATCAATCCGGTTTTTACAAGGGATAATTACCAGCACTAAATGATTTTTTTGGTTCGAAAAAGTAATCGAAGCACAGAGAAGTATGTTTGGTTGTTTTATCTAATTTGTAGTCGTGAATTTGCACCTAAACGTGGTCTGTCTGGAGGAGCAGACAAGTCAATACTGACCGTGCCCATGCTATTCTTATGCATGTTTGCATCATACACATTGTTGATACAGAGTCATTACTGATACGATTTACATGAATGAACAAAGCTGACCTTCATTGACCGTGGATTTTGTTTAACAAAGCAGACAGCGCTTGCAGTATTCTTTTGGTCAAGCAATTCTCCAACAGACATAGCGCTAGCAGGAGAGGTTATTGGTGAGAAACGGATGGCTAGCGTGGGTTGCCCTGTGGATGTACTTACTTTGTTAACTTGTTGTGTTAGCGAATACTGGGCGGAGATAAGGGATGGCAGGGGGACCGCTATTCAATGTAAACGAACCCAGTTGTGACGTCAGAGTGTGTCAACCATGACCAAACTGAGGGCGTGGCCTAAGTTTAGCGAATTGACCCCAAATCGAACCCGCACATAGAAATATAAAAAATTAGCACTCGCGCGTACTTTTATGTAGAAATTCTGTTCAGTTGCGAGTGTAACGATATTGCCACCCGGAAGCTAAATAGCTCAGTAGTACAGGTTGATTTCACCAGACCTTTAAGGTAGAATGCAGCCCAAGGGCAGTTATTCAGACTTTGAATTTTTTACAATTCTTTACTGATCTACCACTTGTGGGGGCTCATTTTAAAGCTCTTTGCATAAGAAAAATGTTTTATTGTCTCAGTTTTTCGAAAATAAAAACTTATTTTCAACCCATAGAGTTAATACATGTATGGAGGCCATTTTTAATTTCAAATATCTACAAATGTCAGGTAATTTGTATCTCTAGTTTCAAACTTTGCTGCACAATTACCCCAAATTTTTATTTTTGATTTTGAAAGAGAATAGTTTAAGTTTCTTGATGAAAGTTTAAGCAAAAATTTAAGTGTTTCGTTTTTGAGGCGCAAATTATCTCAAATAGAGTCTTTTGATTATCGATTATTGCATTTTACCCACTAGTATGTTGCTATCTCCTCTTGCTGATAATACAAAGGGTAAAATGACTGATGCTTTTAACCCTTTTTCACAGGGTAGCTGATTCGCTTCAGCTAGAAGAAGCAAACATAGACATGAATACTAAAACAGAGAGTAAATGAAATTCATGAGTTGCATTTTTCACTTTTCTTCCAATTTTTCACTTTGTTTTCCACAATGTCTGTTTATTACAGATTGCACTGAAAGAAAAGAGAGTGATTCTAACAGCTGGTACTCCATACCAAATAGTAAGATATGTCGCTTCTGACAGCCACTTTTAAGTTGCCATTTCACATGAAAGATATCAAGTATGCAGGACATCTGAATTTTCTCAGCTTGAGAGTCAGCTTGAGAGTCAATCAAAGCGCCCTCACAGTTCAGAATCAATTGGGAGTCCGTGACAGTGTAGGGAAACCTATTGCACAATTCTCAGCCATTTTTTTGCCGTTAATATCGCTCCTCAAAAAATTCATTGTAAAAGCAAAGGTAAAATTTGGGATCAACATTTTCTTTCAAATTGTTTGTTTGTTTGTTTGTTTTTCTTTTTTTTTATGCTACACCCACAGAAATGTTCTGAGACCTTTCTCAACTGCGGAAGGAGAAAAGCTGCTCAACATTTGATTACTGATCCAAGTTGTTGTACAATACTCTTCAGCGATGAAAACCACTTTCCTTCATTTTCTCACGTAGCTGAAGTCCCAGGTTGCTAATGGTATGTGCTACAATGTCAAGGGTTGCACAGCCAAGGACCAAGTCCAGGAAGTACTCCAGAAGTTCAAGGTGGAGGTGAAACCCACTGATATCTTCAGCAGGTGTCAGGTCAGTCCATGTAACACCAACCCTTGCACCAAATACTGCGGTCCAATCCACCATTGATTTCAATTATGGTGGCTGGACCAGTGTACTTGGAAATAGGGGTGAAAAGGTCAATGATGTTGTGTGGCTTTAATCCTTTCAATGACATATAGGGTGATTATTTTTCTTTTGCTTTCTATGGTAAAGTCTAATCTGTGCAGAGGTAAACAGGAGTGAGATGGTCATGGGTCAATTTTCCTGCCTTTTAAATGTTCTCATTCTGATACGTTGTCAATATCCAACTCATACAATAGCTGCAGCCAGTTTTAAGGGCTGATGTGCAGCATCTCAGAAGCTCTCAGTCAACTGGTTTGGTGAAACTCACTCTTCTTATTGAATTACATGTTTTTCCAAACGGCCAGTCCAGTAGAGAATATCCCTAGTTTCAGACCCCCTAAGTTGCTGTAAATAATTGCCATCTACCAATCAGATTTAACCTTCTGAGGCACTGGGCATTACCAGAGTTTTGACATTTGTCTCAATCATACATCCTCTTGTTTGTTAAAGCACCTATTTCTTTAATTCTTTCGCCACCTTGATTTCGCCAAAACCCAGTGCTTTCAGTGGTGACTATAGACCTGTTTGTTCTCAGGGGAAATGGACACAACAATGTCGACAAAAAAAAACATATCCTACTGAAATATACGTAAATTTTTAATACACCAAGCAAAACATATACCTCTTGTCCCCAAAACATATTCTTCTGTATTTTCCTTCCACAGAATTTTGTTTCTCACAAGAACGGTTATCGATTGCAAAGAGTTTGGTTAGGGACACTTGTGTTTGGACTGTTGAATATACACAGAAAACATTAGCCAAGTGACAAAACACAAGATTCACCTAGTACGTGTTCCAAAGCTTCAATTCGAAACAAATAAATAAATAAATAAATAAATTTACTGATCTGTTGCTCTTGTATCAGATGAAATGGAATTTTAATCAAATTTTCCACTGAAAACTTTTTGTAGTGTTTACCGAGCATTGAACAAACCTGTTTTCAAGTGAGAAAATGTTCTTAATTTCTCCTCAATGGACAGCTTAGCACGTTTTTTTTCCCAACTGCAGCATTGTGTCATATGAATTTAGTTCCCCGTGTTTTCTGGTTGACTAGTATTTGCAAGCTGGCCTATCTAGACCTGATATGAAAACTCAACCGTTTGATCATACAAGGCTTTCTGAAAATTTGATGGCATTATGACTCGTTATCCCAACAGGAAAACCTCATTCAAAAATGGCAGAGATAATACAGAAATTAATTCTAATTCCATGGATATTTGGTGTCTTAAGTTTAATTCTGACATACCATACCTCACCTTCTTTCTTTGACCAGATATTAACCCTTTGCACCCTGACCCCCTGGTACTCTATGACGTCATCAGACATTTATGTCTGAGCCGGGTTCAAAGGGTTAAGTGTGATTGAATCTGCATTGAATTAGTATCATTATAGCATTACCACTCTAGTAATCCCTCTCTGCGAAATATTTTAACTTTGAACCCCACATTTGCATGTATAATTTACCAAGAAAACCAAACTACCCTGATAGAGTTCATTAGTAAGACTATCAGAATTAAGAATTGATACATAAAAATATATTCTTTCTTAACTTGACATGTCTTTATGCTAAAGGCTTGCTTGCAATATAGCCAGTACACAACTTTTAAGGGATTTTGTGTCATCACTAACCCTTGACCTTTGGACTTTGACTTGACAGGTGTGTAATAGCAGGCAGTACATTTGCATATCTGTTGACCTAATGAGGAAAGCTATGGAAAACAAACGCTCAAAGAATGCTTTGGAATCTGAACCAGTTTTGTCGGAGGTGGATGTGATTGATGGCACCAACAAGGAGTATGCCATGTCACTTGACTCAGAGCAGAGAGGTCAAAGTGAAAAGGTCAAAGGTGAGAGTGCCAAAGTTCAAGATGTGGTCCATCTGGACGGAGCAGATGTAAGTGATGCTGAACTTGAAAATGACACTGAAAATGCAGATCAAGTAAATCTTATCGGTGGAGAGTCACCAAACCACTCAAGCAGTGATGTCACAAACAACAGAGATGGGGACGAACATGTTGCCATGGTTACCAGTGATACTCACAGACCAAAAGAGGTCTCAGGAATGACTCCAGTGAAGGTGACCCAGGGAATCATACAGTCATCATGGTTACCAAGCGATGAGGAAAAGTTTGAGGGGATCAGTGAAGATGATGATGATGATGATGATGATGATGAAGATGATGAAGATGCAGACAGTGAGTTTGTCATTTCCGAAAGACCAGCTAGACCAGCTTACAAACCAGCTGTTTGCACCGACATCACCACGACCATGATCAACACCAAGACATGGAAATTAGACAATGGACAGCCAATCCAAATAGCAAAAGTGCCGGACGGTGTTCTCGACCAAGTCGACCTCTTCTACGCCTGCGCACGATGCGGCAAAGTGTTCTGGGAAGGCAAGCACTACAAGCGAGTGTTCCATCAGTTTGCACATGTGTTAGACAGAAAACAGCATTCCGCTTGAAAGTAATACAAACTTTTTCTTGCACAATCATCTTAGAACACACCTTTTTGAACTGAAATGTACTCCCTACATCTGTGTTTGAATATATATTTTTCGCGTGGGTGTGGATGAGATGCTCCACAGTAAGAAATTTATGCTATACATTCATATTTTCATGCTCATAACAATCGCTGTGTGTGATATATGTACATATGTTTAATGGGCCCACATTTTTTGTGTGTTTATTTAATGTGAATTCTAACTTGGGTGATTTGGATTGTCCGAAACATGGACAGCTTGCCAGGTAGAGTCCTTTACAAACCTTCATTCCCTACTTAAAATTACGTGAACAGGACACAGGTGTGAATGATTTGGTTTGAAACTGTTGGGGTATACAGTTGATCCTACCATGTGTAATGCTAGTTTCATGAATTACATATAAGACTGACTTAGAAGAGGCTACAAACTATTCAATAATGACCGTAAACACTGACGATATCCATATATCATTGACGTCATGAAACATGTAGAAATATACAACTCTAGCAGCCCGATCCAAATAAGATATTTAGAAAGTTCTGCTGTAAACTGTAAATTGAACTAGAGTAGTTCATTTCTGTCTTTAGAGACATAAGTGTCCATTTCATGGATTTTATACCAGTCTACATGGCATTAATTCTCACAGAGTTTTGCTGTAAACTAACATGATCGGAACTAATTTGGGATAATTGGATCTTCATATTTTTAAAATTTCTCAAAACTGTTAGGTGCCATATAGTTGAATGTTGCAATATTGCAAATTACTTATGAAAACAAGTATGTAACTTAAAAAGAAAAGCAGATGAGGTTACATTTGCTGATTAAACCAACATTACTTCAACATCCAATTATCCCAAATTCGTTCCAATCGTGTTAAACTGTAAATTGAACGATAGTAGTTCATTTTAGTCTTTAGAGACATCAGTGTCCATTTCATGGATTTTATACCAGTCTACATGGCATTAATTCCCAAAAGTTTTGCTGTAAACTGTCAACTCAAGAAGTCCATTTCAGTCTTTCCAGACACAACTGTCCATTTCATGGATTGTATACCAGTCCACATGGCATTAATTCCCAAAAGTTTTGCTATAAACTGAACTCAAGTTGTTCATTTTAGTCTTTAGAAACACGAGTGTCCATTTCACAGTTTTTATACCAGTCTACATGGCATTAATTCCCATAAAAGTGACACTGCTAAATATTGATTTGTGGGCAACTCTGAAAAGAAAAAACTTATCAAAGGCCAAAACAACAGGCATTGATGAAAAAATGCACAGATTGCTGTTAGAGTATGACTACTCATTCTGCCGTGTCTACAGCTGCATACGTCAGTGTTATGAATAGTTTCATTTGTCAGCAAAGGTGTGATACTTTTTATTTCTACTGGGGGTTAGACCATTTATGTATGCTCACCCCATGACTGGGATAAACATCAAAAGTTGTACCTTCATCCCACAAAGTTTTTTGACTCCCCAACTACGTACAGTAGCAGTCCTTTATACTGTGACTAATAAACACTCAACTTCTGATGAAATTACAAAGTTATCAATATAAATAGTGAAGAAATGCAGAAAAGAATTTATTGTAACACCTCTTTAGAGGTTTTTGTGTTGAACTTTATGCAATGGATGGAATAAAGATATTTTATTTTTTCCAAATTATTCTCTTCCTTGGCAGTTCGGTGTTCTCAGTGCAGTTTTGTGAAAACAGAATTTTGTATACCGCCCTCTAGAGAGTGGAATAAAAATTATTTTATTTTTTCCAAATCCGTCCAATCTGGCGATCTTGGCATGCAGGCAGTGGGATGATGGCAGAATTCTATATACTGCCCTCTATAGAGCGATAATGGAAAATGTTATATATTGACTCCCTGTCGACACTTTGCTGTACAGTGAAACGTCATTTTAGGGACCTCTTAGAACGCCTGAAATGATCTAAGATGGACAGTTGCTGAAATATTTGACAATCTTGAAAACAATATGATATTCATATATTTCTGCCACAAGTATATAGAAATGCAAAAGCTCGATTCCCAGCATTGTGTACAGAGTGGAATATGATTGTTGACAAATAAATTCTATTCCAGACTAAACTTCGTCTTCAATAGTTGACATCGCCAACATACAGGTTGTTTACAAGTTGATCATTAGGTATTTTGTTATGATTAAGGACGGTACATTCTAACCTATCCGAAACACTTTACAAAAAAAATCCTTCATAGAAAAGTTGACGCATACCACACTGAAATTTACTCTTCTTTTTACATTTGACAAAAGTCTACAAATATGCAGGTTTTTACCTTGCAGATTGTGTCAGTTCTGAATCCGAGTCAACTAAGTTGTGCAAAGGAGACATATTACGCTGTATATAGATAGATGGGCAAGTGCACATTTTTCACCATTTACTATTGGTAATAACAGAAATTTCCATTTCCCATTAAATTCACTGTATTTTCGCAGCCTCATCCCAAGCGCCTCTTGGCTCTTTTTAGTGTTACATACAACACAGTCCCTCTGGATAGAGGGACTGTGCATATAATAATGTTCTGCGTATCTTACTGTGTTAGGCATCATCTAGGCCACTTTATGTTGGACAAAACGCGTTTTCAACTCTCACAGCGACAGCTGCGGCCTCTGTTAGAATTGGGACTTGTATGTTTAGTTAGGTGTATTTTTCCCAGGTTCGAATGAGTTCCACCTATTCGTGAAAAATTTGTGCGGCTTGCTGTCTTGCCAGCCACTTGCTCACCCAAGTGACATCGTGACACACGCCACCTGTCGGTGCAAGTGTCGGCTGGTCACGCCAATTTTCATATCGGCTACAGTCAGGATTTTAATTCTGGTGCCTGTTTCTGGAGGCGAGGGACATTGCAAGGACTTGCATTGGAAAATATTCGGGGAATAGGCATATTGTATTCGAGCGAGCCAATATGCGATGACAGCTTGGCAACTCAGTCTGTGTCAGTTCAAGGTTCAGAGTCTGGTACTAGAGAAATAAGTTACTTAAATATACTAATATTTGAAATGCAAAATGTCCGCCTAGAGGAAAAAATAAAATTTTCGATTTTTCAAAAACTACGACTCTAAAAATGTTTCTTCAAAAGTGCTTCTTACACCAAGAGCTTTAAAATGAACACCCACAAGTGATAGATCAGAAAAGAATTGTGCAAATTTGAAGGTCCGAATATCTGTCCTCGAGACACGTTCTTGGATTACCTTAAACACATATTTCTTTTGCCCAAACCAGAGCAAAAAACGTGCCTTGACATTGTACGATCTCTGCACAACAAGTAAACCCTTCGGGGGCCGACAGGTAGACATTAATACCGCCTCCTAGAGGCTGAGAATGGAAATTCTCTACTTTTTCGCCAGGCATGTCCGGTGTGCTCTAAACGCACTGTATTTGGATCACAGTACATTTTTAGAACTTTTAAATGTATTTGTGGTTGAAAGTAAAGGAGTATATCTCTGCTTTCATTTTACATTTTATGTTTTATCTATTGTTTTATTTCATACAAACATAATCGTCATGTTTCATCTACATTTTTATCAACTCTACCAATGTACTCGTGAACAAACAACGAGAAAACATTGGAGACTCACCCCCCCCCCCTCTGCACTTACACATTACACACTTATACATTACACATTACACACTTATATGCTTAAGAAGTTTTCATTCAAAGGTGTATATATCTGAAGAACACTGTCAATAGTAAAATATTTACTTGCAAGAACGGAAAAGCAAACTGGATTTCAGAGACAGAGGCACAGCACCCTGCTAGAGCACAGGGTCCTCGAGCTCCGGTGATGATGGTGATCAAACATTTAAAAATGAAGGAAAATGTATTTGGACTCAGTAAAG
Source organism: Ptychodera flava (assembly GCF_041260155.1). Classification (NCBI taxonomy): domain Eukaryota; kingdom Metazoa; phylum Hemichordata; class Enteropneusta; family Ptychoderidae; genus Ptychodera; species Ptychodera flava. Next base: position 15,268,164 of record NC_091943.1, read on the forward strand.
TTGTTGTTGTTGTTGTTGTTATTGTTGTTGTTTTTGTAGTTGATAGTATTTTCAGAAAGGACAAATTATGCGCTGCAAAATTCAATACAGCCTCACTGTATACATGGAGGTAAGCTGCCTCCATGCTATACACATGCGCTGCAAAATTCAATACAGCGATATTGATGATGATGATGATTAAATATTTAAAAATGGAGAAAAATAAAAATATATTGGACTCTGTAAATTTGTTGCTGTTGATGTTTTTATTATTGTTGTTGTTGTTGTTGATAGTATTTGCAGAAAAGAACAAAGTATGCGCTGCGAAATTCGATACAGCCTTACTATACTATGCGCTGCAAATTCATTACAGCCTGTGCGTTGCCGCCCAACTACTATGGCCTATGCGTTGCAAATTCAATACAGCCTAACTATACATGTGCGTTGCCGCCTAACTATACTATGCGTTGCAAATTCAATACAGCCTAACTATACATGTGCGTTGGCGCCTAACTATACTATGCGTTGCAAATTCAATACAGCCTAACATTACCCAAGGGTTGTCACTTCATTGCCACACACTTTTTTTTCAATCGCCAAAATGCACCTAGCAAGCATCGAAATCGGTAAAATTCGACGTAGGGTCAAAGCACATTGGTCCTTCTCAATCATACTCAAACATTTTTACCTCTTACCGATGAAAAGTCGAGAAATCAGCAGGTTTTTCGGCGCATCTGGTCGTCTCTTACATTCCAGATTTAAAAGACCGCGCGGTACATTAAGTCACATGGGCGCATTTCAAATCGAACCAATAGCAGAGCTGGATGGGCCCAGCGTGAAAACCTGGCAGTAACGTAAGTTTCTTACGTCTTTTGAAGACTATGGGTGACACTGTCTGCGTATGAAATTCTGGTAACTTTAACAGTTGCAGTTCACCCATAGCAAGAGAAAGTTCTTTCCAAAGACGTGAGAAACTTACGTTACTGCCGGGTTTTCACGTCGGGCCCATTCATTCAGTACGGGCTCAGCTATTGGTTCGATTTGAAATGCGCCCACTTGACTTAATGTACCGCGCGGTCTTTTAAATCTGGAATGTGAGAGACGACAAGATGCGTTGAAAAACCTGCTGATTTCTCGACTTTTCATCGGTAAGAGGTAAAAATGTTTGAGTATGATTGAGAAGGACCAATGTGCTTTGACCCTACGTCGAATTTTACCGATTTCGATGCTTGCTAGGTGCATTTTTGGCGATTGAAAAAAAAGTGTGTGGCAATGAAGTGACAACCCTTGGGTAATGTTAGGCTGTATTGAATTTGCAACGCATAGTATAGTTAGGCGGCAACGCACATGTATAGTTAGGCTGTATTGAATTTGCAACGCATAGTATAGTTAGGCGGCAACGCACATGTATAGTTAGGCTGTATTGAATTTTGCAGCGCATAGTATAGTAAGGCTGTATTGAATTTCGCAGCGCATACTTTGTCTTTTCTGCAAATACTATCAACAACAACAACAACAATATAAAACAACAACAACAACAACAAATTTACAGAGTCCAATAAATTTTTATTTTTCTCCCTTTTTAAATATTTAATCATCATCATCATCAATATCGCTGTATTGAATTTTGCAGCGCTTGTGTATAGCATGGAGGTAGCTTACCTCCATGTGTACAGTGAGGCTGTATTGAATTTTGCAGCGCATAATTTGTCATTTTCTGCAAATACTATCAACTACAACATCAATAACAACAACAACAACAACAACTTTACTGAGTCCAAATATATTTTTATTTTTCTTCATTTTTAAATGTTTAATCACCATCATCATCGGAGCTCGAGGACCCTGTGGCTAGAGTCTCGAACTCGCCATACTCTGATAGTGTGTCCCGCTACTCTGGCCACATCCGGGTCTCGAACTCACCATCCCTCGATACTTCTCCGTCGAACGAGCAATAAAAAAATCAAAAACAAATGTCGGAATACTCGACTCGGTTTGTTTCTATACAGCTTGCGAAGCCTCGACTGCCTGTGTTAACCCTAATCCTGCAAAACATCGACACTAAATTATATCGTTTTTTAAACGACTCGAAGAGACAAGCAGATGAATATATTGTGTTTTAACGACTCAATGAGACAACTTGACGCAGATGAAGTGCAGCCCAAACCTAATAGTAGTAGCGGGTGTTTACAGATTGGGTTTCCTCAGCCCTTGTTGATTATTGAGTCCTCATACGTACCCGTTACACTATCATAAATACACAGTAATGTCTTTCAGAGTGAATGATAGCTATTTTGGCCGTAGGAATGCCCTTTGACCTTAGCAGAGTTCTCGAGACAGCATCATGGCTACCCATTGGTAATGGGCCAGAACGTTGTACACAATAGTAGGCGAGAAAACAAGCATGTTTACTCTAGTTGAAAAAAAAGAGATAATATCAGAAACATCTCATTTTTACTGATTATCTCCTCTATAAAGCCATATGTGACCCACCATACGGCGTGGATAATCACTGAATCAAACCTCTTATTCCTTGCTGATATACAGCAGACTGGTAACTTATTAAAACATACATCGGTTACTCTGGAAGCACCAGAAACCCGCTAGTCAGGAAAACTTATACGCTGCGCCTGTCCAGTATCCTGTAAAATTTATTATGCTTTTGTCTTCAAAAAATCTGTCCAAACAAAAGTGATTATTAAAAAAACCGCTTTCGAAATAAGTGCGCGGATATATTTCTAACGCCTTCACTTCCTGTAATTTATTTTTGGTTTGATGGCTTTACTGTGAAGACATTAATAACACTCGATCTGAATATTACTTAATCCATTAAACCTGAAAGTATGATCACACTGGATGCGTGCATGTTTCACATAAAATGATTTTCAAGGAAGTCGGTATCTCAGCCAAACACATAGATCCGCACCACCTACCCTTCATCTTTCGTTGTGCATATGCAGATGGGGGCTACGAAATATCTGTGTGTGTGTGTATGTGTGTGTGAGAGAGAGAGAGGGGGAGACAGACAGACAGACAGACAGACAGAGATAGTACAGACAGACAGATAGTCAGAGACAGATTGAGATAGTACAGACAGACAGGGACAGATAGTAGACAGAGACAGACAGAGACAGACAGACAGACATAGAGACACAGACAGACAGACCGTACAGAGACAAAGATAGGCAAACAGAGAGACAGGTACTGAGAGACAGACAGAGACGGAATAAAACAGACAGACAGACAGACAGACAGATACAATAAAACATCAGACAGACAGACTGGAAAACAAGCAAAACGACAAACAGAATGGCGGACACACAGAAGGAAAGAGGGGAGGGTCAAATAGATGAATTCGCCGGGGAGACAGGAAAAATGGGATAGAGAAACTAGCTGTAGAAAGCTAAGAGGGCGGGGCGAAGCGAGGCTGTGAGCTGATGTGTAACGGGGTAGCAATATTGTTGTGAGAAAAGAGCAAGTGGCTTCGAAGGTAATACATGTGTGAGAAAGAGGAAATTTAGTTTATGGCGACTGTGAGTATACGCTATCTCATTTCCCACACATTATCATGCAAGAGAAAATGTTTTAATGGCCGGTTAACAAAGGGTGCCTCATATGTCATTGCTAACTGCAGCGAGTAATTATCCGGCACTTATCAGAGAGTCCCTCAGTCGACCTCCTTATCGCTATAAATGTCAGGGCGACTTTTAAGTGTTTAATTTACAGACCTCACCAGCTCTTTATCGTCACATTTCAAAACCTATTAAATTAAATGTCTCGCTGATAGATCTGTTTGATGGTCGGTATTATAGTCGAAGGGGCGTGACACGCCTGTCCTCCCCTCTCTCCTCGACCGAACACGTCGCTCCCGCACCCTCGTCAAATTACCGGTGGAGAGCACGTCGGTGTCAGGAATCCCACAGGAAAGTATTTCGAGTCGTGATGGCCGAGTCAGTTACAAGTTGAACCGCTCGTGCCAGGTCAATTATCGAAAAACAGAGTTTGGAAGAGAGAAAACAGGGGAACTTGACGCCCTGACAGACCGACATTTCTGTAAGATAATACAACAAATCATTATCATAGCAGTAGGCCAAATTCGACTATTTTGTGCCTGCTCTTTAAAATATGTTACTGGAACCACGGTCACTCTACAACAGGAACCACAGACTCTAAAAAGACCACAAGATCTATTCAAAAATATAATCCGAAGCTTTAATAAGCCTAATATAATACTTTAAGGAAACACACAAACATTTTTGAATTGTCTACTTTAATCCGGTATGATTGGTCGACAAAATCCACAAACAATGGCAGATAGTCTCTATGAACACCTTCCCATGGGCGAGTGGGTGGGGTATCTTATCATGTCTGTTGTCCGGTGCATCAGACCCCGCGGTCTCGTCTGAAGTGACGCCTCAACCTTGACTTTGACAGTTGCTAGGGTGGCATATTAGCCTGCAATCAACACACTGGCTGCGATCTCACACATAAAATGTGTACCCGTGTGTTTGAGGCCATCAATCAAGGCCATCTTTTTCACACCTGAAAAAATAACATCTGGTATACGAAGTCGCGGTCTCAAACCGTTATCCGGACCCTACTGCAGGTTGTGACGGTATTTCACCTACTTTTGGTTGTCTTGGCCCATACCTTCCTGTCGTTGGAGGAATTTTTCTCACAAAGCCGATCAAAATGGTTTCTCATCGCGTCAGATTTGAGTAATCAGGCAAACATCCTCTATCAAACCCAGGCTTGTCAAGATGGTGGGAAGTCAATATTGTCTTTCGGTCTTATCGTCATATTCGGCGAAGTGACAATTTAAGCCGTTCACGGAGGTTGATCCGTTGGAATGGTATTTGATATTTGGAATGGTCCTTAGAAAATATTGTTGTTGTCGATAATTTTTGGTTACCCAACTCTTTGTCCGGGTTCTCTTGCTGACCAGCGGAGTTCCTACGAAGTACCCACCTCGGCCGATGTACAATTAAGTTTATTAGAATGTCGATTTTTTACGGTCATTCTCGTGTAAATTTCACGATTTGCAGATTAATATATTTGAGCATTGAGCGAATTTCAGCAACTAGGTTTCACGTTGCCCCCTCAGGAAATGGTTAATCAACGTAATTCACCGACTGATGTAAAGGTAGAGGCGAGACGTCTCGAATCAAGAGACCGTCGAAACGATATCGGTATCGGCATCAAAACTTGCCGAAGTCGTCGGGAACAGTTTCCACATATGTGAGAATGTACCGTTGTTAGAAATATATAGAAACGTCTCAACTTTCTACTTTTCTTAGGTCGTCATTTGACATCCGAACTGGTTCATAAATCATTTCAATTTCAAATAAAATATTGCCTGGAGATATTTACTATTGATACCATGGTGTAGGGACCATCCTGAACCACTAGAGAGGAACAAGTGGTGGTACCAGGTGTCCGGAATGGGGTAAGCGTACCCTGATAGCATGCCACACCTGTCAAGATTAGTTCATATTTGTCGAATCTGTAAGCCATACAGTAGTTCATGAATTTCCATCAAGTCATAAGTAGGCATGCTGTCACTAATCATTTCAGCCACAGCATTATCATATTTCTCCACAATATGTTCTAAATATCTACCATTGAACTTTTTGACAGGCCTCGTCAGTTTCCCAGCATCCCTATCTCATTCAGGCTGTTTTTGTCTTTTTTATGTGAACTGTGTCTTACTCAGAAACCATCGTATGAATCACAAGTCCCACAGTAAATGCTGACTCGACCTCAATAGATATATACACACCACACCACACAACATCATAAAACTTCCCTCCATCCATAGTCCCTCCTCCATGGTTTGTGGAGGATGTTGCCATTTCCCAATATGATTGATGATGAAGCACATTCACCAATGTATATTACTGAACCCCTTTTTAAGTTCATGGTAAATTATGTCTCAGTTCATTACCAAGATGAAACTTTCGATTTACCAGTGAATTTTGGTGCATTTTATTTTCACTTGATAAATGTCGGTACTACAGCCCTTTAAGAAACCATGGAGATACCCAAGTGCCTCCATGAAGACAGTAAAGGGAGCGGCACTGCACTCCCTAGGGATGAACCACAGTGTGTGGGGGACTGTGGATGAACCATTCGATATATCATTATTTGTAGGTGTGATCAGAATTTCGGCATACAATTTTAATGCATTCCCTGATATGACGATTAGATTTGTTTGCTTGATTGTTTGTTTGATTGTTTGTTTATATGTTGTGTCAATGTTTCCATCGCATTGCAGCATACATTCTTCCAGAATTCCAAGCTTCATTTTGATACGACAGTAATTGGATTGTTTTTTGCCAAACAAAATGCCAAACCTGCTATTTTCGCGCGATAAATCTTCAATTCCATTTTTTGACCAACCCGACCAAGATCGATCCCGTTGTAAACCATTTGACGCTGGATGGCGCCTTCCTACCCAAAATCACTTTCTGTCCAAAAATTCCTGTCTCGACGGGATTCCTTTGGCCGGTGAATTGATTTACTCTGATCAACACTTGTCCGAGGGAGGGCGAGGCGCGCTAATATGCACCAATCAGATGTAACCTTCCTAACCGCTGCTCATTGGCACTGAGTTTCGGGCGCGCGGTTGAGAGTTTTGAAGAAGCCTCGCATTTGAAGTTACAAGACAACTCGATAATGAGCTTGTTGGTTTATTAAAGTCGTGACAACGACACGAAGTGTTGTCGATCGGAGTGACTGTATTGGTTTCTCAAGCAGTTGCATTCTTCTCGTTTTCTGAGTTTTATCGGTGAATCACGACTTTCTGTTTCTCAAGCTGAAGTTGCCCCTCCCCAACAAACAAAAACACGAAGGGCGAGAAAAGGAAGCAAAAAAGGGAGCGTGGGAATCTGTTTTTCATTATGAAATCAAACATGTCTCAATCTCAAGGTCAGGGCCAATGGCAGACCCAGGTCGGCATAGCCCTTTTACAGATGGCACGCTAGATATGTTAGGAATGTGTGAAATAAACCTGGCGTTCACCCGATGCGATTTATTTGTCGTACGGGAGGCAATTGCATCACAGTGTCTGATTGGGCGACGTCGCGTCCTCAGGTGTCTCCACGCGGACGCTTGTCCATGTCAGTGGTGAGAAAACATGCATGATAGTGTAGGTAGCGGCACAAACAATTGTAATGAAGGCAACAAATATAATGTATTTTACCGACTGGAGAGAGAGAGAGAGAGAGAGAGAGAGAGAGAGAGAGAGAGAGAGAGAGAGAGAGAGAGAGAGAGAGAGCGCATGGAGGTAGGAAGAGAGAGAGAGAGAGAGAGAGAGAGAGAGAGAGAGAGAGAGAGAGAGAGAGAGAGAGAGAGAGAGATGTTGGGCGGACATAAATATCGACCTTTTCTGTGTAGGGACAGAGAGATAGAGACTTCATTGGTTGTCCCCTTCGCTCTCGAAGATTTTTGTTCTGTTGTTCCGTTGTTTGCAGGGGGAGAGCATTCTTTTGAAAATTGAAAACACTTTTCTGAAGCCACCCGGTAGCTGTAAATCTAGTGTATCGATATGCCTGGTGACAGCAAAACGTGATGTGACCGTCTTCCAAAAATTAGGTGACACCGTGAAATGAAGTGTTGGCTTGTGCGAGTTCGGTTCATCCAATTACTGCCCACTACAAATCATTGTGACAGGCAATGACAGTCTAACCCTGAAATAGACATGATGAAATCGTGAAGGTAAAAGAACTATGTAAAATCGAGGGCGTCGCCGGTGAATGGTATGTTAGAGGGGGCATTATGTCTCGCGGGGGTGGGGATCCAAAGCTAGAAATAAGTTCTGAACAATATATTTATTTTCATCATCTGGTATTTTCCACATATATCATGTTTTCATGACAAAATCGTTCCCTCGCTGAAAGTAGGTTCTTTGATAGTACATTGAGTTGGCACAGGTGCCTGGAGTTCCCAGTGTAGTTAACATAGAGAGAAGGGGCCCCTTCTCTCTATGTTTACTACACTGACAACTTTTAGGCACCTGTGGAGTGTGGTGAGATATTTTACGCGTTCATACGCTACGTCAATCAGCTAGCAAATACACAGTCCGTCCACGTGACATATCTTACATCGCCCATTCCAGTTTCACCGCTCTGAGAAATGCTCGCAGTAGTGCCATACGAACTCAGCATTGGACGTAAATGCAAGCATGTAACAGGGATATGGGCGGTGTCTTCGACAACTTAGTATATGTCGTCTGAACTTTTGCAAGCGATCTTTTCGGCTTCAAGAATCAAGAAAACCATGCTTTACCGTTATCTGTGTTTCTATGTGTCTTTCAAGAAGATAGCGTTGATCATTCCAAGCAAGTAGTTATAGTGAACGACCTTTGTGGTGAAAATTAAATATCGAGTAAAAAGTTCGTGCATAGTGGCTCCGAGATCGGTTTCAAGGTGGAGGTGGAATGCGGGGGTTGTTATTGAACAAAGGTCACATGAAGGGGAGGTTTTCGGGGAAGGGGCGATAATTGGGTGTCACGAGCAATGTACACAAGCAATGGCAAAGTACACTGAAGAAAACAGACATCCTTTCACCTCTTTGTTAAAACAGTAATTAAAGAAACAACGAAGTGGGCATTAAAAGTTACGACTCCTGTAATTATCACCAGCGCGCTAATTACTCAGTTTGACGACCCCTGTCAGATTTCAGCGAATTGACTAGCTTAGCACCTGTAATTTCACGGGTGAGTCGTGACTAGCTTTACCAGTGAAAGGGCGATGGAATGTGGAACTTTCTCTTTTATTTCCGAAACAAAGAGATTTGTTGACACACATGCTAATGAAAACGTCCTTTGTTTTTAACAGGTACCTGTTGCTTCTCCACCTTTGTTGGAATTTGACACCCATAATTGAAGAGCTACACTCAACTGGGGTCTGAGAAAAGGTGTTAGCGTCGGGAACAAAAGAACACTATGGGCGCCGCATAAAGGCACGGTCCCTCCGCAAAATGTGATAAAGGGAACAAAACAAAAAGGCCGTATCAACAGCTTTCTGTTCTGGAACAACTAAGCTAGAATTAGCAAAGATATGTAAATGGCGTCGAAGTTTTTGTTTTTAGTGAGAAGTGTTGATTAAAGAAGACAGCCCATCCAAACGGTCGCAGAGACCCACTTTTCCTTCTGTCAGCGTCATTTTGCCGCTCTTTTCTTTGTGTGCATTCCAAGCGTGTATCCGTCCAAAGCCGCCTATAGCCGGCACATGGGCTCGCGTGACGTAACAGACACCACGCAAAAGTATGTCGCAAATATTCGAGAAACACACAGCGGGGCACACACCTGTACCGCCGAAGTCCACTGACACGTACACGCATGTCGTGAAACGTCATCGAGTGGTCATTTCAAGTGTTCTCACATCGAGAGCGGAGTTTGTGCGAATAAATCACATTTACTCAGAGCCGTCTGCTGAATATTTGTCGAAGTACTTGCGACTGTGTTAACATTGCTCTGTCGTCTCCTCACACACACCTGTCGAATACTTCTCCAAAATGGTTTATATGAGACATTTCTAGTAGTGGTGTGACGTTCAGACCAGCCAATCAAATGAATATTGAGAAGGGATAAGGTAAAGAACGCGCCTCGGGACAGACATTTGCACTGTCAAACTTTTACAATATTATATTTACCCACCACTTGTTTGGGCTCATTTTGTAGCTTATAAAGCAAATAAAGTTCTCAAAACCCTAGTCTTGTGAAAATCGAAAATTTTATTTCCCGCAAAAGGGATAACACAGGAATCATGTGGCGGCCATTTTGAAATTGAAATATCTGTAAATGTCAGCCGATCTGTTTCTAATCCAAACTTTGCACGGTGACCCCTAGTTCTTGTTCTTGGTTTGATAACAGAATGGTAGAAACTTTCACTGAGGAAGTTTGAGAGAAAGTTTAAGTCTTTCACTAACTACCTTAAAAGAAAACAAAATTTCTCAATCGGTTTTGTATCACGGACGATACCAACGACCAGGTTCCAAGCTATTCTTTCAACAAGAGATTTTAATTGTGTCAATCAGAGTTCGCCTTGGATACAAATTTTCGGAATCTCTAACTATTGCAATTCTTTGTTTATCTGCAAATTGTGCGCACTTATCTTGAATTCGTGAAAATGATAATTGTATTTTTTTTCCAGATACGGGGGGGAAATGACGACTGTTCTGAATTTCAAGTAACAATACCAACGAAACTTACTTTATTCATAGAAGCTCGTTTCCCGAGGGTCTAGGGTTTACTTGCTTGTGTGATCTATAAATTAACGCGTCTCTAATTTTTATTCTGAAGTGATCACCTAAAATCAAGAAAATTTTGCAGCTTGAAGACCACACTCTTCCATAAAAAAAGATAACGAATATTTTAACTCCGATGGATGCCGTTGCGTGAAGAGCACAAATGGGGGAGTGTTTACATTCTCAAACGTCGAGTCCCCGGCTTACTAGAAGTTTTGCAATTCTGAAGTGCCAATATGTTGATGAGCGACATGAGCAAATTCCTGACCATCCATGATCTTGCCTGGAAGACATCCGAATGAATTGGTTCGGAACACAGTCATCTGTGGTCTATTCCGCTCTGCGTCTATGCGCCCCACAGACGTATGTACATCTTCTTCTCAAGCATATGTACACACGTCTGTGGGACGCATAGACGCAGAGCGAAATAGACCACAGATGACTGTGGTTTGGAAGGGTACGAGCACTCAGTTACACGGGAAGTTCTGTATTCAACGAAGTGGTGCGTTAAAGCTGATCACCGTGTTTGCAGATGTGTGGTCAGTGTATTTGTGCACGAGTGTTGGAGAGATGTTTAGAAAAACATCGACGTCGGAGAAGTTCCGACAGCGTCTGCAGGTGGTAAAGTAAGCTTTACAGCGCCACATCCGAATTTTCATCGCAATCGTTCAATCTTATTTTCAATATAGTTACCACAAACCACAGGTCCGTAAGGGTAAACCTACGCCCCCAGTTTCGTCACACTTTAATATTCTTCTTTCTCTTTACTCTAGCGGGGCCGTAGAATAGATGGAGACTGGTTCTCGCTATCAGGACAACTTTCTGGCTAGTCTCGAGGGCCAGACTGTCCACTCTCCGTTCAACAAACACTTCAGAGGGAATAATAGTACATCCTTCGTACTGGCGGCAAAATGTGATAGCTAACTTTGACGATGCGGGGGAAAATTTGCGCATTGAAATAAACCTGTATCGGCCGCCATTAAAATTTTCAGTGCATTTGAAATGATAAGTTGAACGATTCCTTGTCATATTCAAGTTTCACACTTCGAATGATGAGATGTAAGAATGCTAGATTCTGGTAAAGTCGTGCAGACCTAAATCCGATTGAAGAGAGAAGCAAAGTCAACGAGATCGATCCCTCTATACTACGTATGTAAATAACATATCACTTATAATATACTAGAAAAAATATTGCTCCCCCAAACAAATATTAGGGGGGAAGAGGATGACCATTCCCCACTCGTAAATATCCTGAGTTATTTCAAGTATATTGCATTTATGATTTAGGGGTCTCGCCGTACAGGCAATCACAACAACTGGGAAGTCGGTGTAGGTATGAAACACAAACAAAAACTATCTTGTCATGTTCTCTTCTTCAAGCACACGTAACGCACAACATGCCGCGAATTTATTAAATATACGATGATGACGCACATTTTAATCGTCAAAAGACGTCTTTGGAACACATCCGGATTTGACAGTCCTTAGTTTAAGTTTTCACATCTATGGTTCTATCAACACCGTATGAAAAGAATTGTTTCGAACAATGCGAAGTCACAGTCCCTCAGAGGGACTGTGGTGGAGTATTGCCACTCGTAACACTTTCCTTCTAAAACAATTCGTAAACAAGACTCGTTTCTTATCATAAGTAAGTATACTACTAATCCCACGCCCCGCCCCTGTATGACACTGAAGGTCACCGTGACATTGCGAAGAGTGAACCTGCCTCGAAGTAGATAGCGCCCTCATCGGCGTAAGTTCGCTTACAAACCGTGTACCTCGGCCAGTATGCGTCGATGACAACTCGGCAATTTATTGCAAACTGAATACAATACCCGTCAATCTGAAAATCGGATTCTGAATAGGAAACTGCATTCAGCGACTCAGTGGATTTGGCCTGGGTTCACGTGCACTTCAGCTACTGTACCGAAGTCACTAGTACTCCTGTAGCTGCCGGTGTTCTTTTCCTCGACAAATTAAATACTTCATGGGAGATCAGCTGAAAACCCGTCACACCCATGCCTCTCCAATATTGAATTCCTAGACGACCGTTCTCCATTTCTTGACAAAATCTCGCGATCTTGGTTTCGAGATTCTTTCCGCTTTTGTTTCGAACAGCCTCGGTATCAGATTTCACAAGAGATGCACTGCATTCAAGGCGAGGGCGGGCCAGAAAAATGGGTCAACGAAAGTGCTCACAATAAAAAAAATTCTAGAGGGCTGATATTACCGTATATTGCCTGGCATCTTTCAGACACCCGGGGCGTCTACCTGTGTCGTGAGGGAGGGGGTAGGCCAAAACAGATATAACCATTATATTTCTAACTTGCCCTGGGCTGTTTAATTCAATACTCGCTGGATGCTGCATTCCATGCAACTTGAACCAAACAGATGAGTACGAGTATATATGTTCACTGGGAAGGTGTCGAACCGGCAATAAGCTTACCTATCAGTCAACATTCCTCAAATACTCTAATAAATTATAGGTGTGCTACAACAGACTTGGGTAAACAGGATAATTCAGCGATGATTTGTTACGTGTACACTGAGTTCATACCGTATTCGTTCAATTTGCCCGCGGAGATTGTCTACATGTAGATTTGCCTGACTGGACCGAGCAGGCAAAGGGGTCGACTAAGTTTACGCCGAACCACTGTCCCATTGGTAAGGTACGGCGGTATACCGTGCACCACAGTCAGTTGTAGTATATTCCGCTCTGCATCTATATATGCGCCCCATAGACGTGTGTACATATGCCTGAAAGGTAGTCTACTTCTCAGGAATATGTACACACGTCTATGTGGCGCATGTATAGACGCAGAGCGGAATAGACTACAAGTGATTGTGCCGTGCACACAGCGTCACGTACGTGGAAGCTACCCCGGTCAAAATCATCTTCAGGACGAATGTGACACACACTGAGTACTGCAGATTGAACGGAGAAAGTCCGAACGACTTCGTTTTTCGCCAAAATGTAAATATATGACGATTTGAAATATTTTGTTATCACGCTATCTACTACGAACATACTTCAGTATATACAACAAGTAATTGACAGCTTTTTGGTAATAGCAGTGATGTCTATATTAATTGAATTTTGAAAGACCAAAAACGCGTGATCAAAAAAAAACGCGGGAAAGACTTCCTTAGGTCCCCCCTCTTTTCATGTAGGATATACTACATACGTAATTAATGCCAACCCCAAAAAAACCCTAACACTAATTCTAAACCCTTTAAAGGTTACGTTTGATGTGCTTCCTCGGAGGAAAGTCTCAAGATTAAATCGATTTCAGGTATGAGGGGGCCAAAAGGAAGTCTTGCCAAAACGCGTTTTGCTATGCAAGAACGAGCACGCGGTCTAGTCTGACGGCGTATAAACAAAATGTCCTTGATAAAACCGAGCCAAATTGTTACTATATTAGGGTAAAAAAGGAAGAGCTGTTGACAATCTTTCAGGACGGACTGAGGTGAGAAAATTCCACCAGTACACCGGAGAAGTCTTCCGCTACAGCGATTTTTACTACGTCCTTCGGGGGTTTTAATTTGACAGGCCGTTGCGCACCCGGTTGCGCATGACCGACCGCGTTTGTCTCGGCCGCGCCTACCACTGCGCAAAATTACCGCGACATAATTCTCGCACGCACAAAATTTGCGATTGAATCAACCAGAAAGCAGCCGCGATGTCACTTTCGACCATAGCGAAGAATGGATCAAAAAGGACACTTTTGTGACAAATGACCGAGAGGTTTGGCCGGAATGTTTCGAATGAATATCGAATGGTCAGATCGAGTCAGAGGTCGCTCCACTCTACTACCAGATGGTATGGCAGGTGTAACGCGGGGTCAAAGGTTAATAATGTTAGTTCTGATGACAGGTACTGGGGACATTCCTGTAAGGCAACGACCGGGCGCAAACGACCGCCCAAAAATGTGACTGACGAGTCGCCGTGATTGTTTTGAAACATCCGCCACCACTCACGCCGTTTTTTGAGTTCAAAATTTGAAACGGAAGCGCTAGCAATAACAACCTTTTTTTTTCAAACTTACAAAAACCTGTCTGTTTACATGTATGTGGAAGTGTTGTATATTTTTCATAGTGCTCACCATGGCATGTAAGTCACGTGACCTCTGAAGTTGCTGGCCGTCATTGTACCAGACACGATTACACACAGGGACGCACTAGTACCCAAACATCGTGAACGGGTATTCGGATTTTGTTTGTTTGGGTTTTTTGTTGAAGTAAACATATCCACTATCATTAATTTTAGAAAATTACATATACATCAAGGCGGCCTTCAACTATCATAACTTTTCAAGTAACACGGAAGCCACAGCTTGGAACTTTTTGCAGTAAACATAATTTTATTTCAGTTGAATGGTACCACAATGTCCCGAAACAAACGAATGGAGTGGACATGCATTACGAAGTCTGTCAAACAGGGTGTATTTCATGTGTCCGGCTGGATGCGAAGTCGTGTGAAGCAAGGCTTACTGTACGGGCTTTGACTGAGATAGGCTTTGATATTGTTTCCTTTTCGGGTCTGGCGGCTAGGTCTTAAGAATTTGATCAAAAGTTCAGCCCAGACGCACTTCCAGAGTGCCCACGTGACTAAAAATGCATCTTTTCTCACAGTCGAATCCGCCCTCGAATAAAGTCATTATCTCGTTGCTTTATATATATTTCAGTCTGGTGGAGTTGACAGCAGTAATGGACCAGTCTCTCGTTGCGGGGCAACCACTTGGGAGGAATCTTTCCGCCTGGGTTGGCACTCGAGAGAGAGTGCGATCAAGAGAAAGGTTTCGCTCACGGGGAAGTGAGTGCAGACAAAGGGCTGGCATGCCAGCAAATACCGCTCTCCTTTGTGGTGCGTGGATGTCAACATTTTGCTGTAATATTCTACGCTATAAATTAGGCTGCTGCCGGCTTAACCATGTTGTCGTCTCGCACAGCCACACAAGTCTGGAGGGTTTACGTTGAGTTTTAATGGAACCTACTTAGAACTGTAGCGGCCGGGAAAAGGTTGTCTCGGCATTCTTATCGCTGATTCAAAGTCTTGCAAAGTTAAAAATTTGCTCGAAAGTGTCTCTTTACTGTGATAGTGTATTACCGGCTTTCAATTTGTGCTCATTTTAATGCATTTTGTCGGGGTGTTTTATACTGGAATAACTTTTAAAAAATTCATTGGAATAGGATCGAAGATGATGAGTCTGGGTTTGACATTTACCAGTCTTTTGGATTGAGGTGACCATGTAACTGATAACGGAACGGGTTTTCGGCACCATATGATTTTACAGATTGAAAACCATTGCCCTAACTTCAAGCCGACGGTTCTAATTCTCCTTGTGGAATCACGTGAATATGCGTGATTTGACTATTGAGCCGTTGGCGCTGGGAGTGAAACTTGCAACAAACCTGGGCAGTTCATTTGACACCGTTAGTGAGTACCGCGTCCATAGTGAATGTGCTTCCACAGGTAGCCGATATAAACCATCTAACACTGCGTCAACAGCCCATTTTAACACAAGCACCCCGTTGACCATTACAGGCCTATAGTGTGCATTCTTTCTATAATAGATGAACTGTAATCAGTTTGACTGTTACCACCCCAGTACCCTCATCCAAGTGCTCAGCAAGGTCAAAGCTATCTCCGGCTTTGGTGTGAAGAGGGAAAATTTACATGTCTGATGGGTTACCTTACATGCACCAATGCTTCGCTATTGTACTAGCTTTGAACGTCGACACAGTTTCCGACGAACAAAATTGATCTGGTGTGACAGCGATGCTTTTAGTCACTGTGAATGAAGGTACTGTGGTCACTGTTATACCCAAGTCAGTTTTGACGACAGCCATGACATGCGATCAGCGGGCTGATGCTTAACTTCTCGACAATTGCCAAATATATAGCATTATTAAGGACCAGTTGTGTCCTTGTGTGCAGATGAGCTAACGGCGACGTTGACAAGTGAACATGCGCATGAAAAACGAAAGTCACTGCTTTCAGTAAAGTTAGCTTTTTCGATTTTCGAGCGCGAAAATGTATACGTCACGGTGACGCAGAGGAAATTGTGTACATGCGTGATACGCAATCTCTGCTCAGATTATGTTTTGAAATGTTTGTCGTACAAAAATTATGTCACCCGTTTAAACTTCAAACATCATATTTCACTACTGCATCGTGTTTGGGAGAGCTCATGATTACGTGGGGATATTCGCACTTTCAAACTTTTAGGGGCAGGCGGTTCGATGTCAAACCTTGTTTTGTTTGCCATGTACTTGTTTAATTAATTACCCACGGCCCCTCATTATGGACGGCAATAGGAGACACTCTAGTGGTGACATATATGATGTCGTGACACTTAATAGCAACTTACCGTTCTGATCCACACGAAACAACCGAAAATAAGACCTTTGATTTTAGGTAAGGCGCATGCGTGGTAATGTCCTCGCGAACTCTGTGACAGTGTCTCAGTGAAGAGCGGCACGGAAGCCAGCATTGATGACTTGAAGAGGGTTTTATCTAAAAAGCTTGACTATTGCCTTGCAATTGTGTATACTTAATCCGATTAAAAGTCCATGAAATACAAGTCACAGAGTACTGACTTTACGAAAACCCAATGATGGATGTCTTCGTACGTGCTTGTCATGATAAATGCACATCATGGTGTCATCACGAACAACAAACACCTTCACGAGTTAGAAAATGTAGCTAAACTTTAAAGCGCAGTGCTTTTGTCATGCGCGCTTAGTTTTTGATGTGTTTAAATTTTGGTTTTCGTTTCTTCACGTAAACTGGCTAAATTCACAATATAAGTACTGTCTCTCCGTGTCCGAAAAGCGACTACTGTCAAAGTTGATTGACATAAATTCATAATCAAACTAACTGAAAACGAAGGAGTGTGCACGATGGGAGAAAACTTTCTGATTATTTGCAACTTCTTCATGAAATTGTGTCCCCGTATGCAGAGGATCTCCGCCCAAGCAACCATCAGGGCTCAATCAGGCTTGTCATTTGCCTTGTAAGTGTTAGATGTGTCCAGACGGAGCAATACGTCGTTCGATCTCGGTAAAACTTGGAAATGAGATCAATGAAACTTGTCGATCCTTCTTGTATTTTGCAAAAAAATTCTGGTACTTTCCCTGACTTCTTCAATATTTTTGCAGGAGTATTTGAAAAGAAAAAGAAGGCAAAGTTTCGGGAGCACTGTTCACATAACGTAGCGACTTAAATAACCAACATTAACATTGTCAGATATTTCACCACTATTAGTGAAAAAATACAAGAGCATGATAGGTAATAAACGGCATAGTGATTATGGAAAGAAAATCACGCACACCCACTCTCACACACAAAGACATCACGTGACGATATACTGACCGGGCTCGAAGGAGAAAGAGAAGCATACATTTCAATTCTCGCAGGGATGATGACAGGCGTTTTGATGTGAGTGAGCGCAACCATCTCCACATATTAAAGGGAGGCGGTCGTCGGAACGGCGCTCAAAGGTCGCTGGGAACCCCTACGACCGATGTAAACACTGTATCCAAGGTACGCTGGCGATTGATGAAAGTTAAAACATGTTTTCATAATGTACATCGTAAAATTTAAATGTTGCCGCTATGTGGACACGATGCATCTATAATATAGTACATACATTGTTTGTAAACAAGAAAGTCGCACATGCGCAGTTCCGACGACCGCTTCCCTTTAACCGATGTGTATGTCAGAAATTATGCCAGACGCCGGCATTTGAAGACTTGTCATTATATTTCACACAATTGGTTCACAAGATTCTTGTTCAAAACGTCCATAAAGAGAGCATATTTTAGCTAAATTGTGTCGCTTTGCATTTTAACTATTCTAAAAATCCTTCGATCTGTCCTGTATGTGATGTGTAGTCTGGAAATGACTATTTTCTGTCTTACTTCTGTTCGAAATTTAGATTATACGTCAGACCAACTGACATAGGTTGACTTCCAAAATAATGTATTTTCATTGATGTTGAAAATAATAAAACGTCTTTCTGACAGAAAAAATATTTTATATACATCTCGGTCTTCACAGACCTGTTGATGTTAATGAAAAGGAGATTTACTAGAACTCATTCGGTTGCATTATAACAAATTAGTTCATGGGCGTGTCGAAACTCTTGGATAGAGATTTTCCGCTTTACGGCGACATTTGCATTCGATTTCGTAGATGCCCGCTTAAAGTCACCATCTGACATTTGTATTTTTTGCGATACTCTCAGATGAATTCTAAAACACGGTAAACTGATTAAAAGGTGTTACCTATCTAATCTATGCGACGCCCCAATAAAAGCAGTGTATGGATGCCTCTGTTGATAACACGAACGTTTAGATAGCGGATTTTTTTGAAATAATTTTGTAGTGGTTGCCAGTCTTGTCAGATTTGGGTACAAAATGGTTGGTTTCTCCGTGCTGTACATGGCTAACACCGACCAAAGAAGGACTGGCGGGAGGGCTTAATGCTATCGTTGAATGAGACACTTCTTTACAGGGAATGTGGGGCAGTTTGGCCCCATATTCGTCTGTACATAAATGTTTTGAGATGGTGGCTGCTGTAGGAAAAAACCTCAAAGCTCGTAAGGAAAGATAACAAATAGGTGGTGAAGGGAGAGATTACCGTAAAGTGGGTAGTAATGTAGAGTAGAGATCACCGGGGATATTAATTCCTACAACCATACAACCAGGTACCCTTGGGTCACCGACAGTAACTCGAAGAATATGCCTTTATTTGTGTTGACATCACTGAAGGAGCCATTATGTTGCTCTCTCTTTTTCGCTTTGTCGTCGGCACGTTTGAAGGAACGTACGCTTGTCTCCACCTTGCGTCGATTCTTGTACTGTCGCCAGAAAACAGTGGGTCCTGTCCATGGAGAGTGCCCCTACGCTCATCGGACTGCTTGCCATGTTTGAAATTTGGAAGAAAAGCATGAATCATCTCGCGCCATGAGTTTCTACAAAGCTTTAAGTCCTCCCCTCCCCCCCCCCAGAAAAGGACTACGCCCAGAGTATTTTCCATTCTCAGAGGGTGTGTACTCCACTGTCGCAGGAGCGGTAACAAAGATGTTTGTTAGAAATGAAAGATATTCGCAGGTTGGTTTTTGTCAGGCAGAGAGACATTGTATTCTATGTCAGCAGGTGGAGAAAGGGGCGGGTGACACTCTTTATCATCATCGGGCGGGGAAACTGAAGCTCAGCGGGAAAGTGGGGAAACTGCCCTACTGGATTCGGCAGTTTGCTGGACTAGACGACAGATAGGACAATCTAACGTGGTCGAGGGACAACAGTTGGAGTTATTTTTGTGCTAGTTGGGCGTGATATACCGAAAACTAATGGACAGGAGGAAGATATTCTTCAAACGCTGGCAGGGGGGGGGGGGGAGAATAATAGACTTTCCCTCCATATATTTATTTTGCCCGAACTACCTTAGAATAGCATATTGACATATACTAAGACCTCTGGTTTAAAATTTCTCAAGATAGATTTGTTGGATGCACTGAGACCGTGAGCTGTTGACAGTCGTGAAAGTTTCACCTAGATTCAAAGGCCGATCGTGGAACGACTTACAGCGAGTTTCAAACTCTACTCTCCTGGCGGCCTATTTTCCTTCAGCTAAGGGACAAGGCACTTTCTCCGGCCTAGAGGGGGTGTTGCATAATTTTTTGCGGACATCAAAAGGTGGGCTGACCCCCCCTGGAAATATGAAAACAGTCTGACCCCCCTATTCCCCATTCATACTTTCGAAAACAGGGTGACCCAGTGCAAAATGTAACTAAACTTGTGAAAAATTATATATATATATATATATATATATATATATATATATATATATATATATATATATATATATATATATATAATATATATATATATATATATATATATATATATATATATATAGTTACGCGCCGAAATGGCGCGCCGAAAACTGCTATTGAATGATGCAATTCGTGGCCGGTATAATAATTTTATGCACCTATGAGCCAGTGTCTTGATTCAAAAACACACTGACCCCCTGTTGAGCATTTCCAAAACATGGTGACCCCTATCACCAAAGTAAAAAACAGGGTGACCTCCATGGATCCATCAGCCCCCCAGGCTGAAGAAAGTGACCAGTCCCTAATTCTGAGACACACCCTTTTCGAATTCAAAATATTAACACAGAGAGATAAGCCTAAAATTAACAGGTTTTATGCTCCTATGTTTAAAATTTGCTTTTAACACGCTAAGCTTTCACGCTTGCAATTCTCCCTAAGACTTGTTTCAATGCCGAATGTTTGTGCGGTATGCACTGTTGCTACCAAACACAGACTTGCCACAGTTACACATTTCCATCAACACTCGTTGTGGGTACTTTTATTCAAATTTGGTGAACAGAAGCATTAAATTTTGGCAATCTACAAAACCAACATCCGAACAAAGGAAGAGTGGCTTGACAGTTTGAAGAAGCTACTTGCCGTCAGTTCTCACTGTATGTCGATCATGCATGACCTGTGGGGTGTCTTTAATTCGGCTGTCCAAGTAAAGACCTCCGAACAAGAGGC
The DNA here is from genome assembly GCF_041260155.1 of Ptychodera flava. Taxonomy (NCBI): domain Eukaryota; kingdom Metazoa; phylum Hemichordata; class Enteropneusta; family Ptychoderidae; genus Ptychodera; species Ptychodera flava. Next base: position 15,288,959 of record NC_091943.1, read on the forward strand.
TAAGTGAACCCGTTGTTTTTCATTGTTTACCAACACTAGGGTGCATCTTCTTGGGGAATAATAAGTATTTTGTTGAAACATGCTGCCCTGTTAAAATTATGGTACACAGCCACATTTCGCTATACTACTAGACATGCTTTGCTCGGCTGTCACGTGAACGCCTTGACTGGCAGGGTCCGTTCGTCGGCTCAGCATACACCCTTTTCGCCATTCCCACCGTGTTCCGTCTGACGACAGCTTCGATCAGAGGCTGACAAACCTACTCCTGAAGACAATATGAAATGGTCGACAAACGCAAACAAACAATGGTTGCAATCGATAAGAAAGTGTTCCAAGTGCGTGTCTGGGTGTTAAAAATCTCAGGCCAGTGACGAAACGTTCTGTCTGGGCCAGAGTGACTTCACCTCGGAGACAGAAATTCTGACAATTCTTTTCTGGTCTACTGCTTGTGTGACCTGATTTTGAAGACTACGGAGTAAATAAATTTTTCACTGTCTTGATTTTGCAAAATTTGAAATCATGTTAGATTTTTCCCTAAAGTGTTAAACTGGGTATAGCGGCCATTTGGAATATGAATTTTAGGTAAAGCGTTTTTCTACGGCCAAAATTTGCGTGATCATCACTGATTTTTATCCTTGGTTTTGAAAGAGAATGGTTTGAAGTGTTCTGGAGGAGCGTTTGAGCACATGGTTATACAACCTTCATTTTCGAGGCGTGTACAGGTACATAGTTCATGTACTTGTCCACGTGACTGTCTGAAAAACAAGTGCAGAGCTGGGCTGCGCAAGAATTGGAGAAACACGAGATGTTGGGAAAAGCGATATCTTCATGGATCTAAGAATTGGCGGAGCTGCGCACTTTTTCGCGATCTTGTGGCCGTGTCAGTTTGTTTCCGACTATTGCGCCCAGTCCATCGTCTGAGTTGAAAGTTTCAAAGCAGTGCTTCGCCATTTTATTTTTCCTGAAAGAATCGCTGGTGTTTGTACATGTCCACTTACGACCCTTGTCTTCTTAAAATGGCCCCTTCTTATAGGGATAGGGTCCGACAATGGTCCCTGTACTTAAAGCCTACATTAAAATATTGCAAAAGTATACCATGATATCTGTACACTGTCTGTGGATCGATATCTGTGTGTCACGCAGGATCCTGCATCAACGCAACCGACTCAGAGTGCACGTTGAGTCACGTAGACTCATAAAACAGCAGTTTTACTTTTACTTTTTGCAGTTCAACTTTTACACTTCCTCGTTAGCGTACTACGAGAACACAGGAGTGGAAACCAGTAGTCGTCGGCGTTTTCAAAAGCTTTAATTGTCTACGCGGTCCCTGTTGTCGCGAACCTCGCCCAGATTGTAGCGGCATCTCCTCTATGGTCAATCGGCGACCTCATAGCATGGCGCAAAGAGGTGTCGAATTCTTAAGCGCTTCACAAGAGACCCACTTACGGCCAGATGGAAATGGTCCACGGGTGTAATTTGTCAGCCAGCCGCATTGTCACACCAGACACATCGCACACCTACTCCAGACTTCGAGTGGTAAAGCGCAGCCAGTTGTTAAGTGTAGTGGATGCGTCTCTGATGGTACCGGCCGGCGGCGATCGATCAACAAGTGGTTGCGGCCAGGGACTGTCAAGGAGCGCGGAGAAAAAAGCGATCTGCTGTCACCGGCGGAGTGGATTTACTTTCATGAGTCTTTAATGCACACTCGTTTTATATTCTCGAGGAAAGTAAACACATTTTGAGGGGGAACGCTGACAGCTATGCTTAGGGTTTAACTTTCGTAAGCTACTATAGTGTTGTCTTTGCAATGTCGTGGAAAGGGTTTCTTGATTATGAAAATCAAGCATTCAAGCAATTGACAAAGTCTTCCCATAAGAGCCACGGTAGGAAGATTAGCTTACACGAGAAAGTCGTCAACTTTCACGACTCACTTTCACTGCCGATATAGGTGACATACAGCCATCCAAGCTGATATCACAATTCTCTCACATTCCTTGAGGTTTTTTGCAGCATAAGTAAATGACCGATAACTTAAACTTGCTCTGAGTTTAAGAGAGTTGATGCTCAACTTTAGAAGCTAAACTTAGAGAATATTTGGCTTACAAGTCATGAAACGCCCATCAACCTTCTCCCAAGCAGGTTTTTGTACAATCTTGTAGATTTCTATGGCTCATTTGGACCATCGCATGGCCACAATTGGGTTGAAAGGCCAGTTAAAGTTTTCTCTCTCGGGGGCAACCTTCTACAGACAGAGACATACATACATACATACATACATACATACATACATACATACATACATACATACATACATACATACATACATACATACATACATACATACATATGACAGACAGACAGACAGGCAGACAGGCAGGCAGACAGACAGACAGACAGACAGGTAGACAGACAGACAGGAAAGCAAGCAAGCAGGCAGAGAGAGGCACAGAGACGGAGGGAGTTGAGACAGGGACAGACCGGCATAGAGAAGAAACAGATAGACAGAGACAGACTGACTGACAGATAGAGAGGAGGACAGGGGCAGGCAGACAAAACAGAAAGGGATGGAAAGGTAGACACAGACGGATGGACAGGTAGACTTTCAAACGGAACGAAAGCAATAACGAATAGTACATGCATTGGATCTGAGTTTCTTTCGAAAGCGCTGGTCCCTCCGTCGACTGGAGACCTTATGAAAGAGAAAACGAGACTCAGTGTTGAAAATTTTCACTTTTACAATGTCGAAAAGTTTAAAAAGTTAAACGGAGGGAAGACAGCTCCCCAACGAGCTGAAAGAAACAGCGTGTCAGAAGAGAAATCTTCCCTTAAGTCTGCACGCACACCGGGTTCTCCTCGTTGACCTCGAGTCTGAGAAATCTTCCCTTAAGTCTGCACGCACACCGGGTTCTCCTCGTTGACCTCGAGTCTGAGCGTAAATGTCAGATTAATTGAAACTTGTCGGATTTGCACATACTGTAATGTATATGTGGTCGTTTGTCATCTAGTAGTTGGCACGGGCATTAACTACCCTTACGAGAAACCGAATCGAGGAAAAAGGTGCATGGCTGCGTGCTGATTGGTTTAGCTGTCCTTGTGAACTAGAAACAATCTTTGAGAAATAATGAAACTTAAGGTAAAACTTTGAGCAAAAATAAAAGTAGGAATTTACTGACGAGTACAACGCTTTCCCAAACCCGACCATTTTGAAGAAAGTGTGTTACGTTTTAGATGTCCGAGAGAGTTTTCCGACTCTTCATAATGCGTTACGTAAATCTGGTTTAAAAAACTATTGGGGTTGTCTATTCATTTTGGGTTGGAATCCTTCCCAAAAAGAAAATAAGTCCAACCGGATACACTCGGAAAACTATCAGTTCTTTGGCCAAGAATGGGCACAATGGCGGATCTGACATTGCAACGCAGAACTTAAAATTGAAAGATGGGACATTCATTCGAAATGTCGGACGACTTATTGAAAAGTGTGGAGCTTCTGTTTGTAATTATGGGCTTTTCACATTGAAAGGTAGGATTTCAAATTGTAACACCAACACTTCTTATGCTGCGCTTCAGGTCAATCGAAGAAGCTATATGATATAATTTTCTCACCCCTGGCGACACTAAATGATATTTCGGCTGTTTGTTGGTTTGTTTTGTTTTGTTTGTTTTGGTTTTTTTTTGGGGGGGTGTTTGTTTATATTGGGGTTGCTACAGTCCAGATCACAACAACACCACGCAAAGCTGTTATCTTGAGAAAAAAAACAACAGAATCGAATCGGACCTAGAAAACAGTTTCTGAGATCGTATCAACGGTTTGACTTGAGAGTCAATCTTCGGAAAAGAGTGGTTTAAGATGACATTCAATTCGTGTGAGAAATTGCACCAGAAAAATATAGTATTACAGCGGCGATCGCGTTCGTGTTCCCTTTTGTTTCCGTATCTTCGGACGAATCTTACCTGTAACTTGAGATATCCAAGGACGGTAACGAGATTACCCTTGTACGCAACAATCACGTGATTCATGAATAGCGAACAGAACATTTAGGGCCTTCAACTTGCCGGTGAGAAGATAAGCTTCAAGTATTTTGAAAGTTATAATACACTCGACAGGGGGGGGGGGTCAGTGTCTACAAATTTGCCGTGCTGTAAACTAGTAGACATAACTCAAAATACCAACTGATAATTCGGCCTAACGCGAATCGGCTGTTTGACTGACAGACATTTGAGGAAACAATCGAATTAAAAGTTTTTATGTATATTCCAGAATTAACGCCTCCATCGATGACCACAGCATATGGGATTGCGGCTGACGTATTTTTAACACATTTCCCTTGAAATTACCATAACAGTCACTAATAAAACGTATTTACAACAAAATCGCACTTAGATCCTCGCTTGGCTTAAAACATAGTAGTCACGGGGGGTACAAGAAAACGCTTTTTTTCGCCGATTGAGAGAGCAGAACAGGACAGACCAAGACTGTTCATGAGGGACGAAGGTTGATTATGAGGCCTGAGGGACAATTTCGGGAAACAGTGGGAGAAAAAAGTGAAACTTGCATACCATGGGAACTTGGGCAACTCTCGAATTTCAGCAGTTTTCATGAAACGTGAAATAAGCGAACATATGGGCATCTCTCTGATAATCCCCTCAAATTAATGGAAAAATCCCTCAGAGTTTTGCGAGCAGTCGCCATTACTGTTTTGTCTGTAAATTCTATGGAGACTGAAATAATATTAATATTGACACTCTGGGCATGAATTTCAGGAGGATTAGGTGGCGGATTACGTCTTTCATTATATGCACACCGTGGCTTTCTTTAGAGGTTCAATCGATTTTTTTTCTCCCCGGCAGATATCGTATGAAACGATCTTGTCGGCCGTAAACTTATGTGTGCTTGTGGGTTTAAAAAAAGAAGAATGTTGTGATTTCAGAGCGATACGAAGAGACAATAACCGCAAGGCTGACAAGGCGAGGCACTTCTTTCTTCTTTTCCAGCCCATGTGTTTACACACGTTTATTTTCTTATTTTGTTGGCAATAAATGAAGCAAAAACTTGGGTGACGTATAAACCGTAAATCAGTACAAATGATCAGAATGGCTGCATTCGATGGGTTTTTTGAATTGCAAGACTGAAAATTCAAAAACGCCTCGTTCACTTTACCCGATGCTGGAGAGGTCTTAATGTACAATTTTCGTTTCAAAAATGCTCCTTTTACTACCTTGGATTGACTTGTTGCCACGGTTACTAGGTAACCGTTGTCAACGGTAACGGTGAAGCACATCGGTTCGGTTAGGATCACAAAGAGCGTTTTAATTGTTACCATAGAACCAAGGCGATTATGACATTGGCGCTAATGTCTATAACAACGATTGTAGCGATAGTGATGATGATGATGATGATGATGATGATGATGATGATGATGATGATGATGATGATGGAGGGAGAGAAGGATGGTGACGACAACGACGACAATGATGATGATTGTAACGTTTATAATAATGATGATGATGATCATCATCATCATCATCATCATCATTAGTCATTTTGATGATCATGATGAAGTTTCGATGACGGTAATGACTATCACAATGACAGCGACGATGACGGTGGATGTAATGGTCATCTTCATGGATCGATTGACACATATCGAATGTTGTCCTGGTCTGAAGGGTTTTTATTGCGCACTCTGACAAAAGTTAATTTAGCAATTGGATTCCATAAATTGGGAGTCCGATACAAATAACAGATCACCACCAATTTGTTTTTTACAAGCACCACGGGATAATGTGTTCGATATGAATTCATTGACTTCAGTTTATTGACAGCTGACTTATAAAATAATCCATAAAAATATCATCATATATAAATAAACACGAGTACACTGAAGAAAGTTTTCTATGTGTGAACAATTTGAGAGAACACTATAAAACATTTTACATTTTTACCACAATGGATATACTGTAGTATAGACAACAGAATCACGTGTTCCTCTGGATAGGCAGACGCCGAGAAGTCACGATTTATTGGCCCGTTGCTGTCTACCATCTGATGACTTTGTCACGTAATATCCGTTGTAGTGCGAGAAGCGCGCACCATTATTGTCTGAGGCAGAGTGAATAAATATATCTGCGATCTGCAGTTGTTTTCTTCCTTGCCTTGAGTTCTGTTGGTGGATTCGTCAGCTTTTCTGTTCATTCCATTTCTTACGGCGTATTTGTCGCACTCAAAACGTGCAGTTTCCATTGAAATAACTGAAAATGCGAGTCTAAAGTATCAAAACCTTCCAAGAAAACAAACAGCACATCAAACGCCTCTCTCTCTCTCTCTCTCTCTCTCTCTCTCTCTCTCTCTCTCTCTCTCTCTCTCTCTCTCTCTCTCTCTCTCTCTCTCTCTCTCTCTCTCTCTCTCCGAGAGAGTCACCTGAAGGTTCTTTCTATAATGTTTTTATTCATCGCAACACATTAGTCTAATAGTCAAATATCCCATCGCTGGGATGTGTGCTAAATGTTATCTTCATTCATTTCCCTGAGAAAGTATGAAATCGGAGAAAAAAGACGTATAGAGTGCGTGGGTCGATAAAACTAGACAACATATCACAGATGTTCAGCAGTGGAACAAGGTTTAGGTTGCGATGGCCGACGCTTGTCGCTGACGTACCTCTTTCAAATGTAAAATTCCGTTATTTCCTCGCGTAAACGAGACACTTTCTTCCCAGCAGTTCGGGTCATTATCATGATACCCGATACGCGAGTGTGTCAGAGGACACCCCAAATTTCAATGGCAGCCGCAATTTCCCAGCGATGTACTTTCAAACCAAATTTATTCGCGCCGAATGCCGCGGAGATTGCGCGCTTCCTCGCTCCCTTAGCTTCATAATAATGTTATTTAATTGGTCAATTATAGGGAGTTAGTCCATAAAGGTATTAAGGATGTCTAATATACACAGATGCCACGCGAAAAAACCTATCATGTTTCGCACTTTAAGGTAGTATGCGCCTCGAAATAAGACATAAACTTTTGCTCAAATATTCCACAAGACATCTTCCAACCACCCACTTTCAAAATCAAGAATAAAAATTATGATTACTCCCTATGACTGCATCCTAAAGCTCCTTTATTTGTAGTCTTTTTGATTATTTCTGTTTTGTTTCTTTTTTTGAAGAGTCGCCAAATGCAGACACGATTTTGAAAAAAATATTGAACATCATCAATGGTCAGCGTGATACCGCTGGGTTGAAGGCGCAACAGAAATAATTAGGTTGCGTTTTGTTCCCTCATTAACACACCATACATCATGCCCATACCACAGGGTACTGCAGGCGTTATTCGTCTGGAAGTTATGAATATGATCAGTAAATGTCATGTATTAATTTATTTCATTATACAAGCCTTACCTGCGTGTTTGTCTATTAATTAATTCTCGCAATCTCTGCATAGTATTTCAAAGAAAACATTTCTCCCTAATTCCCTTCATTAATTTGTTCTACGCCGGGGGGGGGGGGAGAGGGCCTTATCGCCAGGACAAAATGTGTGTGTCTTTCTCTATGTCATTGATATTTCAAGAATCGCTGATTGGAAAAGGGAAATTTGGTACAGAGATGTAAGTTTTCATTCTGAAAATAAACCTGGCAAGCCTTGAGGGCATCATAAAATTCCATTTGTATAATAATTAATTTTGATAAATTCATCAATTAATGATATGTGTATTGATAAATTGTCTTAAACCATTAGGGAAAATCGTATGTTTGAAGTTTTGTACTTTTAAATACTAGTATTTTTGTAAATTTAATGATACGGGATTGACATTGAAGTTACAGTTAGGGACGATCAAGATTGGTTTGATTTGAATCGTGTGCGACCACGTGTACCTGAACCAGCTAAGCCAGGTGTTGCAGTGGTCAGTATGATAATGAAATGCATAAATGCATGCATGCATAATCCCACCTGTGCATTAAAAACTGGAGCTGAAAAGTGAATTTAAACAGTGACTTGAAGTTTATTTTGACTTCACACCAGTCACACGGCAAGTTTCCGAACCACACACAGCGTTCGAACACCAAACAGACTCTCTCTTTGTTTTAGCAAGTACACATAATATCAGGTTCCTGCATGTGTATCAAACGCCGACTGAAAAACAAAGTATTCGAAATTACAACGTCCTTATAACCCGAACATAAGTATGGGAAACGATTCTATTACAAGCGGTCAAGCTCGTGGGCGCCTCCTGCGAAGGGGGGGGGGGGGGGGGAAGACTGAAATTGACCAACGTCTATGGGCATATGTATATATATGTATATATATATATATATATATATATATATATATATATATATATATATATATATATATAGTGTTTGAAAGATATACTTATTCAGATTTATATACAACATAGAGAAAAGAAGGACAAAGTGCATTTGATTTCTATAACAAAAATAACTAAAATATTATTAACTTTTACGGTTAATGTCGCCGTAATTTCACCTATGTCAGCGTCCTTTGCTTTTTGATATCGGATCGGTGGACCGGAAAGCTCTCCGCTGCAAGATAGTTACGACGATATGTCGCATGGAAAACTTGGAAGAGTTAGGGAGATGGTGTGGTCCATATCCGCAGCGTGGTGGCCTGAGTCGTGACCCGGGTGACCCTTGGTGACCGGGCCGGGGTGACACTATCCCCCAAACAGGTAACGCGATACAAGGGTGGCCTGCTTTTTACACTGGTGCCAACCGATAGGATTCACGTTCGGAAACGGATGTTCGTGTGTGGCCCACCACACCAGCGCTCTGTCAGGTCGACCCCCAAGTCCGTACTGTCCCTGACAGATATCAGACCTGGAGAAAACAAAAATTCTGTCGTCATTGTGGCGAAGTGAACTTCGGCCACGCTTTTGGCCGCCCAGGCACTGCAAATCCCATGATACAGTAGCAGCCATTGTTAAAGTTGTCCAAATTTTGTTGCTGCTGATATAAACTGATGATGTTGTTCCTATATGAAACAGAGAGCACATTACCATGATGGATGCACTCTGTCTCTCACTATGCCGTAGAATTATTTTTCTATGCCCTTGAAGATCAGAAGATCATATTTTTAAAGGGCCAGTAATGCTAACTTTTGATGATAGTTTTCACTACTTTTGTTTTTAATGTCTACCATTCTAGTTCTACTCCCAAAAGCATGTTGAGATACACAGTATTCAGCTTGTCAACTCTGCCTGTAAACTGCATTGTTATTGTTGACAGGTGAATTCTGGTCCGGACTAGAATTCAAATATAAACAATAACAGTCCAGTTTAAACATATAAACGCTGTGTTGACAAGTTAAATAGTGGGTGTTTCAACATTCTTTTGGGAGTAGAATAAGAACTTGCGACATGACGTACAAAACGAAAAAAATAAAAAAGTCATCAAAAATTAGCATTACTGGCCCGCCCTTTAAACAAAAATCAGATACGAGTGGGGACGATTTGGGAAAAGTCACTCGTAGAAAAACGACGCCTTTTTGTTGTTCTGTCTCAATTTGTACAAACTAACAACTCAATCAGTACCAGTACCACGATACAGTTATCTTCATATTTGGGCTATACACAACTCATACTCATCCATCTTGTTCGTGAAAACATCAAATTTCTCCCACTGGAGACACGCATGCAAGATGGTCGAGCTCGGACATCAAATTGCAGAAAACTTCGTACCCTTTATATTTCTTTACCATAAAATTGTTTCATGCATATCGCTGTTTCGTGACGATTCAATAATCAGTTTTTTTCATCGCTTTCCGAACAAATACACCAGTTGCCCATTATTTCAGGAAAGCAAGCGAACCATTGAGAAAGTCAACACGAATGTTCGGCGATAAAGAAAATTCTCTAATTAGTTTTTTTCACGTCGCTCCGTTTCTAGAACGAAACAGATGGTCGTACGATGTGCTCTTAAGGTTTTGACGAGGAAATTCATCCCGCCGACGATGTTTTCTGTTTACTATTTGGAAAAAAAATACACAAAACGGAGAGTCAGGATCGTTCGCGTTCGACTTCTGCCAGAGGACATATGGCACTTGAGCACACAGAAGCGATCTATTTTTTTAATTTCGTGTCACGTGATAAACCACCGTATCGCTGAGGCAAAATCGTTGAATTTGCGAACGCAGTCGTTTGCCAAAGTGCAAAAGAGAAAAACCAGTGATTGACCAAGCAAGGATGCTGAAACACAAACGAAAGTTGTACCCTTTACAAGCGCGATCAAAATATTTGACACCCGTACTCGGATTGGTGGATGTTCTCAAGTATTCGAATTCTTTGATATTCCCAAACTCTGACACATTCGGGCGTATCTCTGTAATCGGATTGCCCATTGGATAAATATTTTTCTTTTGTCGATCGAGAGGTCGCTCCCTTTTATGAGAAAATAGATACATCATATATAGTTACAATTGTTATCAGTTTCCCACGTTCATTACGTTCACCCCCTTTCGTGTTCATTTCGTTGTCAATTTCCTGTGCACCGTCGGTCGTAATTTGCCCGAAATGCCCGCCACCGGAACCCATTCCCAAGAATTAAAATAAACAGCGATTAGCTTACATGGAAAAATTACTTGTATGCGCGGGCGATTACGCGCTGCAAATGATTCTGCGTCCTCTCCTCTTACCCACCCTTCCGGCTAATTTCGAAATCAAACCATATATATTATAAAAGGGAAACGAGGGGGGAAGTGAAGATTATGCGATGGCTATTAAAAAGAGGCGAAAGATATAGAGAAAATGTGCATTTCAGGTATTATGTAGACACGTGACATTTGTATTTTGTGATACAGGTCACAGCATCGCTTTGCTCGGTACCATGCCCTAGGGCTGTGTGTGTGTTCCTGTGTTCAGTGTACCCTAGCGAACGTCAACGGCGGTTTGAGAGTCAACGTCGCCCGTTGCTTTGTTTTCATTTAATACACCATGAAATCGATCCGGTATTGAAACGAGCATGGCCAAATATTAAGGGCACGCAGGCAAAGTGGCAATTAGGAAATGTGCTCTTTCTTCCCCGACACGATGCGGGCACCGACGGGTATTGAAGTGTCGCGCTTGACGGAGTCAGAACAAAGGCGCGCCGAGCGCACGGCGCTGTCGTGCTGAGCATGCGTTCTCGCTAACCTTGACTACACTTTTTCCGCTTTCCTTGGGAAGGATAGCCACTTTCTTTCCCATCTCCTACAGCTTGGCTATTCCTACTACGCGTGCGCCGTCACGCAACGTCCCCTCAGACAAAGCTTCATTTTGGGCCTGATCTTCGTTTTAACATGTTTGACAATGGATGGTCAATTAAATACAGTGGGCGGCTGCCCTTAGGACAGGGAAGTAGCAAGAGAGCTCCTTGTATCCATTTGAAAAGAGACACGAAGGGTTTCAGGGGTTTGCAGTAACAGGATATAAATAATACATATTCCCACACTAAAATACCGTGGATGTCGAATCTCAGAAATCGACAGCCATGCGACAATCAGATGCCTTCTTTCACATTAGCTCTGCAGCATGGACTTGACTGTACTTTAAAGGGGCAACTTATCAGCTTCATCTCTAAATAAATTAATTAATTTGACACAACTTTCAAGGAAAACAAAGGACTTAAGACCTTGTTAAAGTAGCCGACATTAACCGGCACTAATACGAGTCCCAGGATTAGAGGACCGCCTGTTTTACGGGAGGAAAAGCTCAGTTTGTAATCGATTTTAGAAAATGTATCAAGTTGTATGTAGCTCCCAATCTACAGGCAGTCAACATCGCACCTGTCAGATAGCCCTGGCACTCTCATGATGAAGAGAGTATTCAATAATCAACGAGTGCGGCTCCAAGATATGTGAACGTTTTCCCTATCTGCCACGGCAAATACGTGTTTCACTGACTCGTGTAAGTATCGTGTATCGATTCCATTTCATCACCGTTGAGAGGGTTGTGACGGGCACGTGAGAATGTCAGCCGACGATGACATCCGGGCATCTTTCTTTGACGTACGTTGAATATTTTAGTGACACAAAAATCATCAAGGCAAGGGAAGTGAATTTGAAAGAATCATGTCAAGGGGGTAAGGAAATTGAACTTCGGGAAGCATAGAGCTGAGAAAATTGTATGTCAAGATGCCATCCATGATGTGATGGAGACATTTTCTACGTCAGCTTAGATCCTTAAAATATAACGTCATGAATATTAATGTTGATGAGAGTCTACATGCTCCTAGTAAAACATAATTTCTTCTCGGGGAGTATAACTTGCCCATAATATGTATCTTTATAACAAAGCGAAAACTGGGAGGCCATCAAGAAAACGGGCGAATGCTACCTCTGCCATTGACCCTGGAACGACTACAAGCCTTGTCAATCCTTCAATTCGGACACAAAGTATGAAATTTTCACAAGAGAAGACACACTTCTCCCGAAACTCGTCACTTTGTTGAAATTCAATATTTTTGTACCCTTAAGAACTTGAAACCGCCGATGGGAGTGTTTCACTTAGCGTACATGGCATGGCTTGTCGCAGTTCATCCACAATTTTTTTTTCATTGCGCTTTCATTGACCAGAGGGATGGACTGAAATCCCTCATCCAAGGTCGCAGCTGCTGGCAGGTTAAGTGGGAATGTCAAGGACAAGTGAGAGGAACAATGCTACAACCATTAAAAATCGAAAGACTCCGCCCAACTGTAACGTTACTGCGAGATCGTTACCTTTGAGAAAGTACCGCTAGTATTTTCGTTCATGTGTGCGTGTTTGTGTACGTCTATTTATATACACATACAAGACCCGTATTTCCTTTATTTATCTGTTGAGCATTTATTGTTGTATCTTTTACTTACTCCGACTCGTGAGGGTCCCGATATTTATCTACAGTACCCTCATATAGCTCTAATGATGTCTGCGGTTTACTAGAAATAGATAACAGTATGTGGAGTGTCAGTAGCAACGTGTACAGAACCCGTGAGTTTAGTACCGCCGAGCTGATCTTTTGAAATGTTTCAAGTGCAGAATTCCACTCATTCTGAACATTAGTTTTAAGTTCCAACTTTTTGTAGACTGACTTCCGACAGCATTTTCCCTTGCCTTCTTACTCCCCGCGGGCGTAGTTCGCATCCGTCTGTCAGCCAGTCCATCATAGGCATTTACTCAAACATGCATCAACCTGTTTTGAAGACGTTTGATAAAAGGGTAGTACGTATGTCTGTATATAATGGCATTATGAAATGACAATGTCATTAAAATTAAGTCTCTACAGTAAGTTCACGTCATTACTTGAGCCCGAGAAATATCGAAGTTGCCTTAATACCTACTATAAAAGCGTTTTGGCGAAATTTCGTTGCTCAAATCACAAACTAAATATTGAAGTGGGGCGTCATTTAAAACTCAACTTTGCCACAGAGAGTTTGCATGTACCGTAAAAATATTCAATGTATTTCTGTTATTGAAAATGAATTTCACTTTGTATTTATTTTCTCTTTATATGACGATATTAGAATCAAATACTTACCAAGAATAGTAACTGAACATCCGTCAGAAGACAGACTTGTGGAAATAATGTTCTCAACACAAAGTGTGCCTTGAATCTGTCAGTTTGTCATTTATTTAAGAAAAGCATTCATCAGACGAGAATCAATCGCCGCTTCATTAACATCAATATAATCCACTGAAATATAAATGTTTTCAGTGATTTTGCATGTTGTAATGTTTTGTTTTCGTTATGTACCTTGTGTCACTGACCAGCTCCTTATGTGTATAATATGTAACAAAGATGTTAGATGGGCCGAGGCCCTGTACCATAATAAACTGAACTTTGAACTTTGATAAAAGGGTTGTGTACATGTACTGTGGCATATATGCATGATGTGTTCTCATTTGTGTGTGTGTATATATATATATATATATATATATATATATATATATATATATATATATATATATATATATATATATATATATATACACACACACACACATACATATATATATATATATATATTATATATATATATATATATAATATATATATAATATATATATATATATATATATATATCAAGTTCTTCTCTAAACGGATTTTGACGGACATTTCCCGTTTTCGTCCACGACATCATTTAAAGCTGATTTCCCTAATTCACAACTTAAGGCAAGCACAGCGACTATGGATGCCCTAGGTTCAGACTTTTACTCGATTGGCAGAAATGAAAACTAGGATGGAAATTCAAACACTAGCATACTATTATGATTTACGTTTAGCGATGTGTGAACAATGGACGTCAAAGGAGTCGGGGAAAGAGGAGGGTCCATGGAATGAGGAGGGTGCCATGGAATGAGGAGGGTGCCATGGAATGAGGAGGGTGCTATGGAATGAGGAGGTTCTTGACAAAAGGTGAGGTAAAAAGAGGGACGGGAGGGGTTCATTATATATGTGATCGAAAACGAGAGAGAATATGGGTATAGATGGGTACAGTAATATCACAATGTTAAGCAATAATGCACCCCCTCCAGGCTCTATGGACGAAAGCAAACTTTGCACGACATAATGTACGAGGCGAAGCCGAGTACATTATGGAGTGCAAAGTTTGCTTGAGTCCATTATGGGCCGGGAGGGGTGCATTATTGCTATTATTTTATAGTTTTGGCAATGCCAGTGAATTTGTAGTTGTAGAAAACGAATAAAAAGGAAATTTTAACTGAGTTTGAAGCCAGTGAGCGTCGTCCAGCATGATCGGCCCTGACTCTGTACACATCACATGCACTCCACACTGCACTGCACTGAACACGCACGTTCAGCACAAAAAATGACCAGCACTTTCACGGTTCATTTTGAATTGAAAAACGATGTATTTTCGAAGGAAATGAAAAGTAACTGCATCCCTACCGTCTATATCAAACTTGAAACATCACCTTTAAATATCATGCCATTCAAAAAGTAGACACGGTGAAATGCCAGAGATGAAGAAAACATCGACATCAGTATGATCAGCGAGCTGCATGCCATGGTATCAGCTGATCAATACGATCATTATTATGTCCTTGTAGTACAGCATTCATTGCAAACGATATCAACAGAGTTCAACATTGTTATTCAAATGTTTATATTTCAATTATAATTGTGTCTATAAATTTAATTTTCGATGACTCCTTGAGAAGAGCTATTTTATTTCGGCGAACGACAGAACTTGACGTAAACGGGTGCTTGAAAGGTACAGTTGACAAACATACTGTACCGTCGCGATATCGAGAACAAGGCAAGGTAAAATCACAGACATGGAGGAAAAAACGATGAATGAAACTTGTCTCCGATTACAGTCAGTGCATCAGAATTAGGTGGCCGAGATGTTAGATCAACGGAGAGTCCACGGTCGTCATGATTGTTGGTAGTAGCTGAACTTGGACCGAGACTTTGAATGGCTCCGTAGTAATTTCCGTAGACACTTCCGGTCAAGGTTGATGACAGCGAGCTGCCGTTGTTGGCCCGTTTACGGCTGGTTTCAGTAGCCTTTCACGCTTGCATCGTTTACATGGCCACTGACATACATAATATGCCATGTGTCAAACCCAGTATCGTCTAGGAGTTTGCAAACGTACTGAGTTCTGTTTCACCTATACAGCAACGAAGCGAACCATGTTGTAAACAAACGTAGTAGTACAACCAGCGTATCGGACGGGGACTGCATGCTGAGCGCCAGCCAGACAGACGGCAAGTGCGTGCGTGAGGACTCAAAAAATGTAATAAATCGTACAGTAAGACATTATTATCAATATTGTGAACCATTGTCAAGATTTATAGTTTTATGTATTACATGGTTTATCCGATATTTCCCCTCCTTTTAAATGCGCAGTCCTTTTTTCGTTTTCAAAAAAAAAACTTGCTCGCTGTAATGCTGAATAATGGAATACATTATCAGTAATAATGTATGGATATGACGTCACAAATTCACTGGTATGACAAAGCTATAATACAATGTTATTACTCAATGTATGTAAGCGGGGATTCGGAACCAATTCACCAGAGATATTGCTGCACAGTCTCAATTGAAATGGCAAAAGTAGACTACGCTTTTGACGGAAGCTATTTTTTCTTATCAAAAACCCACTGTCTACAGACAGTAGCACCCACGATCTGATGATGATTTACTTTACGGACGCGTTGGCTAGAGATCCACCAGTTGCTAGCGAGCATGGCGTTGTCTTCACCAGTGATTGGGAAGATATTTTTTTTCAGCGACAGAGGTACAGAGACAGCGACAGTATCTAGGGTGTCCTGTAGCAAGTTTCATCGTCACGTTATTTTTTGTTTTTATGAGTCTTCGATTAACATGACGGATCGTGTTCTACAGCTCTGTGCAATCTTTCATGAAACAAACACTTGCACAGAATCGCACATTCTAGCAAATTTCGCTAAAAATAGGCCTGCTACCCTGCGTCTCAATTACTAAGATATATTACGTCACGCAATCCATTCACCTGAAAACTTTTATTCTACTGTTGTCATATAATACAACATTTACCTTTTTAAACTTTTCAAACCAACCCATGTTATAAAGTTTCCATATTTCTAAACTAGGAGGGTAAAATAATTCACAGTGTTATAAGATATGTCTAAGACAAGGTATTTCTTGATCGAAATGTTGCCCAATCTACATGTATTCATCTTCGTTTTCAAATTTGTTACTGAAATCTGTCCCTATCCCTTCCTCCCTGATAATTTCCTCCTTTTGTTTGTTCGTGTTTTGTCTTACCTTGCAGCCCATGAGTGGCTAGGCTGTTTCACAATATGGTCTCTTAATCTGCCGCGCTACCTGGATTGTTGGGGTAGCCATGGTGATGAGGTGACGGTTTGCGCATGTCAAACGAGGAAAGAGAACGCAAGACCGGCCTGCGTTCATTGAAATATAAGCACAATAATCTTTCAGGGACTTTTATCTTTTTACCGTATAACTATATCCCGCAATTTTTCATGTATAACAAGTAAACCCGACCCCCATCCCCCCAAAAAGAACCCATAAACCAGTGCAACATTCAAACATAAAGCACTGAGCAAGTACCTTTCAATATGTTTTGTATTCCGTAATTAATAGCAGAAATTTGCACAGTCACCTCATATGATCACCCTTACTATGCGTTCGATTTCATTCAATCAAAATATGCTAAATCAAATACTGTAAAAGAAACTGCAAACTTCTTTCTCTGTCACTTCGCATGTTACGCAAATCAGGCGGTCGTCGACAACTCACCGGAAAAATACCGCGTTGCTTCCTATTTGACATTCGAGATTACGAGACAGAAAGAATTCATCTTGCGGTGACATAAATCTTTACAGTCATGTGCTATTAAAATGCAACTTTTCCGTCCACGATGAAATCCCTCAAGTCCTTGCGTTGCTACACAATTATTGATCAATTAGCCTTAGAAAGTACTAGTACAGTTTTGAAAACCAGCGACGTATTCTGTTCATGCGCGTTATTTTTCTGAAATCAATTGAAGACCATATTTGAATTTTTTATGCTGTCACTGTGACTGGTGCGAATGGATATATTAACACTGATGAACCATCTATCAAAACACATCTATCACCACATAAGCTTATCTTTAGAGGCACCCGAAACTGTTTATATATCATTAAACTCAAGGGCAGAGGTCTCTTTCTCACACTTTCATTAATTTCCTTTTTATTTCTTTGGCAAGATTTATTAATGCGGGTGACCAGCGTCAGTGTATTTGAACACCGCGGCGACGCATCAGAGGACAGGGCCGCTCGGTGGAGCGGTTGGTTACTGCGATACGACTCATTACAAGTAGGTGGAAAATCTGGCGTTATTGATCTGGCACCACGCCCGATTATCTCGCGCGGATCGCTCGCGCCCGTCCTTCTGCGCGGACTGGCCACTCCAAGGTGTCGGAATATACATTTCGATTCATTCAAATAATAATGTGAAAACCATTTGCGGTGCCACCAGTCGGTCTCAAACAAAGGGTGAAAGCTCAATTGATTTTTCTTTCGGAGAATACACGGTCATGTTTACTCAAGCTTGGCAGCTGCTTGACAATGGATGTATACTGCCATGGCAATGAGGGTGCATGTACTTTTGGGGGTTTTCAATTTCCACTGGAGGGACACTCTGCCCCGGGGTTGACACTTGGGATTATGTCAAGAAATCTGCGGTATTTGTGTTCGAGTTTTGTGATGGGATCTGTCAAAGAATATGATATTCCACGCACGCGTTTTGATGAGATGAAAAATGCCAAGATGCGCATATTTCATTTCTGCGTGATTGGTACGCCTGCTCCGCCGAGGGCGATGACCTACGCAGTATGGCCTGATGTAACCCGCTCGCGTTTGAGACGTCCCATCAAATGCTCAACTCTCGCAAGTCCGAAGGCAAATTTACAGGAGATAGCAAATTGTTAGTTATTACAGCTACAGATACACCTGAATTCCTTGATACGTTGTATGCATAGTGTTGGTGAAAGCGGTTACGGAAATGCCAATAATTATGCGTCATTTGCGAAATACATCGTCTGTAATGTGTGCAAGCATGATAAACGAGACATCTTTATACGCGCGTTAATTAAGTCGTTTTTGAGCCAGACATTACTTTCTCAAAAAAATAAAGATATGACAGAAAATAAGTAAAATTAAATGATTTTTTGAGGGGGGGGGTTCTAAAATTTAATCGGTCGTCTCACAGAATGCAACATAAAGACTACAGAGAGAAAAGGAAAATTGCATCCTTGCCCCATCATAGCTTGGAAAGGCGGCTGCCGGTATTCAGATCACGCGATGGTCGTTAGAAAGGCATACTTGATGGCGTAAAAATAACTGCAGGGCTGAGAAAGGGGACGACCGGGCCATTCTCATCGGACGGCGCGTTGTCTTTTCTTCATTATTTAATCTGCGTACCTCGGGAGCCTGTGAATGGCACGCCGGCCTGAGAAAAAAATTCCAAGAAGCGATCGCCTTTCTTGTCATCCCTTAAAAGAACAAACAGTTAATCACGTCGCCTCACATTGAAAAATTCCTCCTAAAGCCGCCAGACAATGGCCACTGTGCATGAGAATTCTGCTCGGACCCTTTCTCGCAGTGAGCGGCTATTGTATCTCTCCTTTTCACCCACAAGTTTCGTCACGAACGCAACGGCAGCTGTCTTTGTTTACAGCTTGCTTTTTTAAAAACTTTTTTTGTATTTTGCTAGACTCAATCCCCTCGTCTTCCGAACCGGTGGTTTTTACCCTCCTCTGTCTATCAATTAGGATGACGTCCTTCGCGTGAATGTTTTCATACACTCCCCGTCTGTTTTGCAAACGGTGCAGTGCCTCTTTTTTTCATAGCGTAGAAGTTGCCATGTCATGGAGACCTCGGGTTAAATATGTGTGTTCTCAAAAATACCAGTGACGGGCGACCGAACTCGTAAAACTACATTTTTGGACTTTAATAAATTGCTATCGCGCATGGTGTGGAGAATCCATCGATAAGGAGGTGACGGTTGACGCGTAGATTAAAATCTCAGAGGCATGTACGATCGCACATCAGCAGAATCCCTTGCTAATAATACCACACTCCAGGGCAGACCTTTTCATTGCCCGGACGCATTCTCTCGGAACGACCTTGAGAATGTCGACCCCGCTAATTTGAGAATACGACAGAATTTTTTTACTTCTCGCATTTTCTGGTATTTTTAGAAGGTCAAGCGACGACATGACGAAACTGGACCGGGATTGCGGCATCTAAACAAAAAAATATAGGAGTTACTAAAATTTGGACTTTGGCCAGACAGGTAAAGGATATTTGTGCAGAGCAGTCACTGTCCTATTGTTTCAAAAAGTCCTTTCACCCCGCCTATGTTGTTCTGCTGTATGCTGGCGTGGGTTCAACTCCCAAGAGCTTTGGCGACGTGTGTGATTGATTTATGTTAATATAGTAGTATGTTGATAAAATGAAACAGACATGGGCGCGGACAATTAATTAATTAATTAAATTTGCATTAAATCAATTTTCTATTATTAATCGTTTGCGCTAGTGATGGGGTATGAAAACCTACATCGTACAACTGTGTAGATGTTTCGGTCGCGTCGTAGAATTTTGGGAGCAAAACAAAGTAAAGGCGGGAAGAATTCTCAAAGAAGGCATCTCTGAATTCTCGCAAGGAACAGCTTCCCTGGTATTTTGAACAGTCACGCGGTATCCCGTTAAATGGTCATTAATGACGAGAAATCCTATCTGACCATTTTTTTTAATTTGAACTCGCATCATACCACACACATAAATAATTTCTGGGACGCACTTCTATGATCCGCGGCGACCCGGCTCTGACTCAATGTCCCTTCAGATTGACCGGGCTCAGTTACTGCGTCACATTTCACACCGGGACCCAAGGGGCAGATCCTAACGCTCAGAACAGCAACTTTTAAATGTGGTTCTCTACCGATAAGACAGAAATTACAACGGCCGTAAATGTCGAACAATTAATAAGTCTAGCTTTGTGCATGGTATGTTCTTTTGCTCTCTCTAGAAGGGGGGTGGGGGGGTGGGCGATAGCAGATTTGGCGCGCAAATTTATTTTTGATAAACCAGAGAAAATTCACCTAGCCAAAGTTATAGGCTCTGTCATGCGATCCAGTTGATACTGGTTTTCTGAAAGCGGTCTGTTCAATTGTGTACATGAGCGTTTTCAAGTACTTTAAACGATTTTAAAGCATCACAATTCAGCCTGTCATATTTTTAACATTTGAAGTCACCAGATGCCATGTTTAGCTACTTTGCGTGTGCGTAAGAACTGAACCTGTCGGTCATCGGAAAGTAAGCGCATGCGCACATGTTTAGGACGCTTCAAAACGAGGACAGATAAAGTGCTAGTATACTTTACTTCTAACAAGTTGATTTTGTCTTTCAGGTTTTCAGGGGGTTGGATAAATTTTGACATGCCTCTCTTTAACTTTTTTATTTCATTCTCAATTGCTCGCATTCTCTTATAGCGATAGCATGTACTTCCATTATAATTTTCCGCCACGCGTGTATGTGTTCTCGCGCGCAAATGCTTTACTTGGCTCCACAGTACTGAACGATGTCGTAACGCATACGCGCATGTAACGGGTTCGGAGTGCAGCTGCCGCAAAAAGGCACGACGTTTACGACGATGTGCCATTGACAAGTAGAAAGAAGGTCAATGTAAGATTTGACATGTTTCAATTTTGCGTTACCGAAAGCACAATCGCTACATATATTCCGACGCTCTGGTTTTGATATCGTTTAGAAGAAAAGCGTCAGGCCACGACTTAGTTACGCCGGGTATGAGAAAAGTTCACGGTCCTTTCGGAAGGTAGCAACAAATTGCATGGCAGACAAATTGACATCTTAGTGCAGTTCTAAATACTTCAGCCGTAATTTGCATATTTAAAATTTGCGACGCTCTTCACACGACTATTAAGATCACAAAGCCAAATGTCGCAAAAATGCCAGCGGCGAATGGTTCAGATTCTGATCCGAGCACCACGGGGTGGAGTGCGTAACGTCTGCAGAGATATTTTCCACGCTATTAGACCTCAACGGGGTGCCTAATTGAGATTATTTATTTACCTATTATCCTGTCTCGCCAATTACACATTTTAAACATTACTCTCGGGGCGGTAAATCGCATTTCACACCATATTGAGAATGGCCGAGAAAAATCGTTCCCAGCTCCCAGGCTAATTAGAGCAACATGCTGAGAGAATGGACAATTAGCAGCGCCCACTAGAGGGATAATGCACAACATCACGGTTGACAATACCAGACCTCCAACAGAGAGTCGAATAAACTGACAGCTTCGGTTTTCTAAGAAAACAAGGCGGTTTCTTAAGAATCGCATTTGATGAAACAAATTCACTTTTTCTTTAATTGCGAAAGAATCTGGATAGGTCGTCGTTCACACGTTTTGAAAAATTCCGACTGTCGTGTGGAATCTCTTTGTCAGAAGAACTTTATCAGTAAATACTTATATCAATATTTTGTTCACGTTAGTAACTATCGTCACCGGAAATGCTGTGAAGATTGAATACTTTCTTCGCACCAAAAGGCCAGGGCAACATTGGAACACAATCCAATTTTATTCGTTCATGGGTAAACCTTTTAAGTGATTTGTTCGACATACTCCGAACTTCCCCGAAGGTGTTGAGTTCGCCGTTGAACAAACTATATGGTTTTCCCAAATGGTTATTTCCCAAATCATGGGCTGACCTAGGACGATGAAAAGATTCAGCGGAGCTTTGAACGTATGGGTGAGAATTAATATAATTGAATGGAAATTTCAATGCGATACGGGTATATGCGGAACGGAATTCCCATAATTAAATCAGACCACTTGAATTGCAAAATAATCTCGAAGTGCAAATCGTCTTTGTGTACGTGCCCAACGTCGGCAGCTGTGTCACCGCGGTACCGAACGACGAACAGAGATCGTTCATTCGATTCAAAAAAAAATTATAAAATTTCACAGACGTCACAAGGGAGACAGAATATGTATGTGGTTTATTTCTCAGGGTATGGTTATGTCACCGTTTGTACACACATGTATGACACAAAAAATGAAATAAACTGCCTTGGTTTTGTATTTGTAAACTTTTGAACAAACCCAACTCTTTATGGCGGGATCATGACCTATTTGCGATGGGAATGCAAACAGTCGACAAAATGTACATCAACGGAACTGAGATTTTATGATCTCTTATCTTTCCGATTGCCATATTTGTGCTTAAATGAATTGAGTTGATAAAATTGCTCGTCATCAATATGTCAGAGAAATCACACGGGCTTTTTGTCACGAGTTGTGTCACAGCTGTCATTCGTTAACTCTCAGCCACTGGAAACTCGAGCAGTTTTGTGAGGTAGCCTCATGACTTACACCATATTGAGCAAACAAACCTAAAATAAATAAAAAAAGATTAGTGTCGTTTGTAGCGGCCTTTAAATCGATCGAACAGAATGTCGGCAAGTCGACAGGTGATTAGTTTAATTATTACATAATGGGTTAATTTCGTTGTCTTTTGATTGGTATTGTGTATCATAATAACGGAGCTTCTTCATTTCCTGTTAGATTACAAGTCAGACGAATATGTAAATGAAGAATAGTTAAGATGATTGTGAGGAAAATTATCACATAATCTCTTGCATTATGCATTGTTATTACAATTATCACATACATTATCATATTAAAATCTCTCCGTGATGTGGCCAATACGTCATATCGAGGTTGTATTACTAAGTCTTGCATAATCGTTAATTCCATATCGGGAATATCATCCAGGGTGGCATGTATTAACGAACGTTTTACTCTGCGGAAAGTCAACAAGGTTGATGGATTTAAAAATACTCCAGGCGGGCAACCGGTAGAATAATACTCATTCAGATGGTTTTGTGTTTCGAAAATGATGTTTGAAATGAAGGCACTGTCCTGAAAACGTCTTCCCGTTGAATTTTGTCTGAACAGATAGGTTTATCACCCCTGAATGCACAGGATAGACTGTTCTCCGTGTTGAGAACGTACGAGACTTCACGATGTCATGGTATCGCTGCAGTATTTGCAGAACCTGGTCAGAGTGGGAAATATGTGCTGTACGTAGTATTGTGGACTTCACAACAGTCACATTGTCATTTGAACAGTACAGAAACCTTGCTGCCCAGAAACTCCACCGTAATACCACATTCCCACTGTGTGTGGAAGATCAGTGTGTATAATATCGCTGGAGACAGACTACAGCAAAGTTCATAACCTCGTGAGATCTCGTGGGTCGTGGAAAGCGCAGTCTCCTGAGCGTAAACCGGGCCCCGCATATTTAATACCATAAAATTCTAGGCCCCGCATACTTAATACCATAAAATTCTAAAGTACATATATCGTTCACACCACGGTCCGTCCAGATGAAAGGGAATGGGACCATCGGAATTGCGCTCAAAGGTCATACGCGACCAATACTAACAATATGAGCACGGTATCCAATGTTCGTTGGCAAATTTTCAAAGTAAAAAAATCTGTCATAATGTAGAGTGTAAAATCAATTAGTCCGTATCCAACACATACAAAATATTGCTGCAAGGATAGTTACCCTTTCAAATCGTCATGCTCAAACTACCCAACTTTTAAAGGAATTGCACTGTTTGCCAGTCTATCAAAGGATTACATTACAGATCTTGATAGTAACTTTTAGATGTTTCCATGGTTCTGCCCCGAAATAGCTCAGAAACGTTAAAGGGAAATGGTCGTCGGAACTGCGCCTGTGCGAGTTTCTTGTTTACAAACAATGTATTTCGTGCATGATATCTAGATGCACCTCATCATCATAGCCGCAACATTTAAATTATACGATGTAGATTATGACAGACATGTTTTAACTTTCATCAATCACCATCGTACCTTGGATACAGTTTTTACATTGGTCGTATATGTTCCATACGACCTTTGAGCGCAGTTCCGACGAATCCAGTCCAAAGGCGTAATCTACGTTCGGCCGAGCATTTCAACTTGTGTTCAGCTATAGTGAGAACAAAGAAATATGGTAACAGAGCTTTTAGTGTTGTTGCTCCTAAATTATGTAACGCTCTTCCGCTGAACATCCGTTTGTATCAAACTTTTTGTAGTTTTATGCATTTACCCTAAAACACCTTTTTAGACTTGCATTTTCAAATTAGGATGTGATTGTTTCTGATTTGTTTGATATCTGAAATTTCAATTTTGTGGACTTTTTAAAATTGCCTTTATGAAGTTCACTTTTTAAAACTGTATTTAAGCGTCTCTGATCACTGTTTTATGTGGATTTAGACACTATAGAAATAAACAAATTATTATTATATTATATTATATGATATTATATTATATTATAGTATATTATATTACATTATTACAAAATTTAAACGTTGTCGCTATTTAGGCGTTATGCATCTAGATATCCCGCATGAAGTACATTACATTGTTTGTAAACAACGAAATCACAGAGGCGCAGTTTAGATGGTCCCTTCCCCTTAAGAAAAAAGAATTAATATGTGTGTCCGATTACTCGATCCTCGACCCAAAACTATTTTCCACATACTATTACTGTTTTTCCTCTTTGGGGTGAGAGAAAGCAAAAACTGTTTCTAAATGAAGTTTTTAACCACCGCCCCAATTTTCGATGCCTTTGATTATTGCTCGGTCAATCACCACTGGTCAATTTCAATTTATTTTTTAAAATTTATTTCTCAAAAAGATGAGACGAAGTTAACTCATCAAATCCACTAGAAATGTGACATACATAGAGCAACGGCGTTCTAGTCTTCGCGTACATGCCATACAATAGCAGTATGTCACAAGACGATATACGGATGCGCACTGCGGATCAAAGCTATATATAGTACAGCAATAAGACCATCAGAGTACATGTGAAAACAAAAATTACTTTTTAACCCTTCCATCACCATGGTTTGGCCCAAACCCATATCGTTATCAATGATGATTGTGGACTTGTTTAAGGCGGTAGGGGTGAGGTAGGTTAAAGTGTACTTTCATTTTAATACAGCTATGTGCTATCAGAACATTGTACGCCGCCTATGACCTACTTTTTTGTCAGCTGGAGTCAATGGTTTCCGGGAATTGTCAAAAAGGCTTTTTTTGCACCGCGGCAATTGACATCTGAATTAGTGTTGCGTTGCCTAATGTTCCCGGGCAAGTCTTTGATGGACAATTGGCGTTTCTCAGTGTGATGGACGTGGCACATCATAGGAACCCTAAAAGACAAAAAAAAATTCAATCGATCAAACCGTTTAAAACTGACGCTCTCCCCTGTATGAAAAGTCATTAGCCAAGGCCTTTTCGCAGTCCCTCAATCAATGTCACCCATCTACCCCCGTTGCTTTCTTGGCCACAAAGTGAAGTCCACGGGGCGAAATAAAAATACAAACCTCCAAAGGAATAAAGGGAGAAATTCAAATAAAGGATACAACATACAGCAAAGACCGATGTGACACACAAATACATACTGCGCCATTCTTCCCCCCCCCCCCCAATCTCAGTTATCGTGAATCAAACCCGGCGTTTTCGACGGCGACACTGCACCAACGTATATGAAAAGGGGGTGCACAGGTCACAAAAGTTCCAGGGCTGGAAGCTTTTCCAACAAAACTTTTTCTGTACAAATTTCTAAAGCTTTTATCTGTTTTGCAAGTTCAAGATCTGATAGCGTTCAAGGGTCAGGGATCGTATTTTTATTAATTCACAATTGGTAATATTTTGAGGCTTTAGGATGCTGTATTCCTGTAGACTGAAGTTCGTCGCGAATGAGTACAAAAAGGGACACGGGGTCGCGTATGGAAGGTGGATGTAACCGCCGGTCTCGCTACTTTCCCAAGGTATCACAAACGGGCACAGGGCTGACCTCGCTTCGGGCGAAGACAGGGCTACTGCAGCTGGGGAGGTCCTTATAAGGTGGGGGTAATATCGAACCCGCAGCAAAGGACCGTTCCCCATTGTCCGGGCTCCACTGCTCAACTTAATCCTTATTGTTCAGGCCATTATCTGCCGCGTATTTTCCTTACACTCGGAAAAACGCTTGCCTCCCTCTTTGAAGCTCTCCCTTTGAAGTCGCCTGAATCGGAATTTGGCCAGAGGCGGTCGGCTACATTGAACAAGAAGAGGGAGGGGGGATGTCGAAGAATTATACACACGGTAAATGCGATGAGAATGACGATAACCGCGAACTGTACCAATTAAAAGGTCATTACTGAGCCAATGGTTATGTATGGCGTTCTCCAGTGAGCTTAATCTGAAAGCACTTAACGCTCGTGTTGCTATGGTAATGATGGCCATACTTGGCTCGGGATTTCGATGACGGAACTTTTTCCACACCGATTTCTTCAAAGGCATTCCTATCACACACCTACTGAGATGTTAGTATCGATTGGTAACAACATGCATGGTCTTACCTGCACCTCACTGACCTATGGTACAGCGTACTTTCACTCAGAGCAAAAATCATACTCTTATTGTACAGACACCCACACATATCAATCCTTCTATCTACTTATTTATATACCTAGCTATCTATGTATGTCTTATACCTCTTTCTATCCATTTGTTTATCTATCTGCCCCTGTCTTCGTGTATGTGTGTGTGTGTGTGTGTGTGTGGTGTCTTTAAATCTGTCTGTCTGTCTGTATACCTGTCTGTGTCTGTGTGTCTGTGTGTCTGTGTGTGTGTGTGTCTGTCTGTCTGTCTGTCTGTCTGTCTGTCTGTCTGTCTGTCTGTATGTATGTATGTATGTATGTATGTATGTATGTATGTATGTATGTATGTATGTATGTATGTATGTATGTCCTCCTATTAGTATCTGCCTTTTTACCTGCTTATCCATCTCTTATATTTAATTGTCTGTCGGTGTCCTTGTCTACCTATCAATTGTATTTCAGGCCATCTCCCATCGTGGCACGAAATCGGTTGTCTCTGTGTCATTCGCACACCTTCCCGCTGTTAAAGCACGTCCCCTGTATATGTTAGTGACATCTTTTCCTATTCGTATATATATATATATTATATATATATATATAATATATATATATATATATATATATATATTATATATATATATATATATACACTGCATAAAAACCCTATAATACTTACTATATTAACATGGATTATTGCCAGTATTTTAGCTGAAGATGAATACAGTCAAGAATCCATTTTTTGTATTCAGCAAGCCTGTATTCATGTGGATTCATGTAAATTCACGTGTATTATTCTATAATACAGGCAACTCATTAATGTGAATTTATCTGAATTATTGGGTTTTCATGAGTGTATCTCTCCATCTCTGGGGCGCATTTAATCTCCTTGTCCCATAGTGTCACTTATATCTCTGATCTGTATATCATGTTGCATGTACTTTAAGTAACGACCCGTGTTTTCTCACTTCTGTTCGCGCATCGAGAAAACACTCCTGTTAGAGACAATATTCATCCCCTTCTGATTTTTTTCCACGATGGTTGTTGGCAATTTCTCACGGTTGAAAGACTCAGCTGTGACCATACGGGGATCGTCAGAGCGCGTGGTTTTAATTTTTCAACCCCGAGTTTTCCGATACAGCTGCTGCGCAGGCACGCATAGATATTCACCATTATAAAGAAACCATCGCGAATGTCCACGCTCGCCCCACGCGTTGCATGCAGTGTCGCGCCGCTCCTTTTTCCCACTCACGTCGTTTGACCTCGCTGGTCACTCTGGCGAAAGACGTTCTGTAACCAAACGAAGGCGATATTGTCCGTCTCCCGCACGATTTCAAGTGGATGGCGCCGGGCATTTGAAAGACTCGTGTCGGTGTCGCTCGGTC
Source organism: Ptychodera flava (assembly GCF_041260155.1). Classification (NCBI taxonomy): domain Eukaryota; kingdom Metazoa; phylum Hemichordata; class Enteropneusta; family Ptychoderidae; genus Ptychodera; species Ptychodera flava. The sequence continues at coordinate 15,317,284 of NC_091943.1, forward strand.
CAGTCCAGCGCGACAAAAGTATGGAAATTTTCGTGCAGAGCTGGAAATCGCGAGGATGTAGTCGGAAATTCCAAAATGTGTCGAGTCTGTGCCATTCGACCCGCTATCGAGTGTGCAAGAATATAAGAGCTCTGTTTCTCATCTTAGATCTCAATCAAGATGATGCGGCACCGCAGTGTCTTATTTTAGTGTCTTTGGTCTTTTTTTTTGAGCTCACTGGATCTATATTACCGGCGCGAATACACCAAAACATGCATGTTCACAATGAAGTTGTAAAAAATTAATACTGACACGCAATCAAATGATGGCGATAGCCTCACTGTTTAGAACAGTTACCCGTTAACTGTGTAAATGTTCATCGTACTGATATCAAATTCTACGTTTTCTGCCCTGCGTATAAAATCTTTTTTGGATTATTTTCTTCCAAGCGAATGGGATATGAATTCCGAAAGCTGTCGCGGCTAATCTGCCATCCAGGATGAGAAACAAATCATATTCTTTTTAGACCGTAATCTTTTCTTTTTTTACGTTATCACACACTGTAATTTGGGCCAACACTCTTTCGAAAAGGGAGTTGCTGGATGATTTCTTACCCGAGCTGATAAAAACGAGGCATGTCAGATAGATAGAGAAATCTTTTATACGTGTATATGGGATGATGAGTTTATTGCAGCCCTTCGATTCGTCGCGAATCGAAGAACCCAACGCCCCTGACATCAAAACCTAGTCAAGCTCGATAAACACTGAAAAAACCGTAATTGAAGTTCTCAGTTTACAACCAGAGGGGAAACCTGGATCCCTGTTAGAAAACCCTCGCTCACCGAGAACAATGGATAGAATTGTCCCCGAACATGTGCCACACTTTTCTTGATGACTGCTTTTGAAGAGAGTTAGACTTGAGGTTATTTGCCCGGTCTTCTCAACAACACTCGCGCCCTCCGGGCTAAAAAGTGACGACGGCCCTCAAATTCAACTTCGCAATCAGGTAGTCGCCGCTCGTGTTAATCACGACAAAAATACTCAAAACCTGAGACCGCAATTCGCGTCTTACACCGTATTCGAAACTTTAAAAGTGGCTGGATTCTTGGCTGAAGGCACTGCTTGATTTTGCGCATCGCTTAACATCGGCCCTACGGGCAAAAAACAAGGTATTTTGCCATTCCCCGACGGAGCCATAGAAATCGACCCGTGAAAACTGACGGGTCATGGCAAAACAGAGCTCCGTTCTTCTTCAACAATTCGAACCTTAACCCCTGCCCTTGTTTCGTCAAAATCGGGTGGGGATGGGGGGGGTACTCTTTATAAGTTCACATTGAGGGATGAAAGGCAAGCCGACTTTGATACGTTTCAAGGGTACAAGCCCTGGCTGTTCTGGACACAGCATAAAACCCTCTTAACTGCGCCTAATGACGGTAATTAGGATATTAAAACCACATACCTTAAACAGCGTTGCTCTATTCTCGCCCAGACGGTAGTCAATCTCACAAAGCAAAATTGGCCTTGATTCCCCACCACCCAGCCTCAATTGCGACTTGTTTCAACGACCGCTTCCAGGTCAGAGTGACACAGTTCCTATGGCTACTGGTGAGAAAACGAGAGGATGGTGGGAAAAGACGGATAGAAATGAAAATAGACAAAACGAAGAATAATGGATGGAATGACGTATATACACACACACACACACACACACACACACACACACACACACACACACACATATATATATATATATATATATATATATATATATATATATATGTATAACTTCAAATTATTTTGAAGGCTGTAACAGTTGGCTTTCGAGGACCCTTCGATTCTACTTAAAAATTATTATCTGTATACGGGATCGCCGTGAGAAGGCTGACAGTCACGGGCAGCCAGTCACCATCACCATCCGCCTGCTACAGTCGTGGACAATGTACAACTTCTCTGACACATCTCAATGTTCTGCCGCCTTCCGCGTCATCGAAGCCGGAATGGGAAAAGCTGTTGCTAATCTGTTCACGCGTCGCAGACAGAAAATCTGGTAATTCTTTTCGACTGCAAATGTGGACATCGCCTGACAAGAAACACATCGTACGGGGTTACAGCAGCCCTTCAAAGACTGGCCGGGACGAGTAAATCACCGGAAATTGTTCGGGATTAATAGATTTCCCCCACCGGAATAAAGGGGTGATCTCTGACCCCTGATGGTTATCTCATGCAGGAGGGAGGGGGTGCACGTCAAACCTTTGCAACCGAATCGTAAATCAATCGAGAGAACCACGTTGCGCACTGTTTTCTCTTTCGCAACGAATACTACACCTTTTGATGGGAATCAGCTCAAAATGTAGGGGCCTTGTGGAAAGAATTGGCCACGGTCTATTTCGCGCAAAGTTGGAAAAGTAACACAGGTACAAGTTAGAAATAAATTAAGTATATTTATATGTTGAGCTTGTCTCATTTGATCATTTGTTCAAGCCTGGTACGGTAATTCTGCTGTAAAGATCCCGACGCAGTGATAGCACTGTTTTACAACATGTATAATCCCTTTATCATAATCAGTTACTTAAAATGACAAAGTCGCTATGCACATCGCAAGGCAGAAGTGGAATTTCTGTTCAAAGTGGCTTCGTGCTGAAAAACGATGAACCATTAGACAGGCAGTTTGGACGGTCGCACGTTGTTTTTAAGGCATTTGATTATGCTTCTTGCAAGTGAAGGTTTCAAACTTTCTCTCACATTTTACGCAAAGAGATATTTTACAAAGGTCTTTCAAAGTCGCAAATAAAAATTAGGGGACACCGTTCACATTCATGGATCCGATAAGTTTATCACCCAAAACTTACCTAAATTTGACATTCAAGATGGCCGCCGGTCTTGGCTTGAACTCCATGAGGAATAAAAATTATAATTTTCTATTTTTCACGAAATCAAGATATTGAAAATTTGCAAAATAAGCTGACACAAGCTGTGTAATAACAAATTTATCGCGTTTAAAGGCCACCGGCCCATATGTACATACACACAACAGATTGCTTAATCACGCAGAAAACTGTAAATTTAGAAAATATAAATATACACAGAAAGACAAGTGACGTGTTAAACAGTGAATAGAAAAATAAATAGCAAATACTATGAATAAATTCTGAATTTTTGTAATTCAATTACTTTATATAAAAACTTACAGAGGTTAAATAGGGCATCTGAATCTACTGTGCTCACTAACCTTTAAACATTATCATAACTTGGTTCAATAAATGTATCACGTGGTAGATATTCAGTTCTGAGATTGCTGCAAATAAAGACAAATCAACAAGAAACGATATTCGTCTTTCTCGTCTCCAGTATGATACAATTTACATATTCTTAGATTTGAAGCACTGCCCTGATATCGTCCTTGTTCCTGTGTTGCACGCGGGAGGATGGAACATCGGAACGGTGCCAGTGCATGGATGAATTCGCTGGAGCAGTGTTAATATAGGTTCAGCCCCCGGGTTCAACCGCCTCTCCGCTGTGTGTACCGGCGAAGAATCTAACATTTTGAGTGTTTCAAACCCCTTCCCTGAAACGCACCCAGCCTTAACATATAACTCTTGTCAAAAAACAAATAAACGCAAGCCAAGAGACGAAATTCCCGGCTGAAAGTCATTTCCGCCTATAGTAAAACCATATGCTTCATGTAAAGATTTGTGTTCATGAGCTGTGAAGACAGGGCCAGACTTTTCAGCGTGATTCAAGATACATTACACGAAAATGTAGTTGATGATTGATAACTCGCTCGGAAGTCACTGATGAGGAAACATCAAGGAAGACATGAATAATGACCGTTACCAATGACATTGAAAGCTTGAATACGGGGCCCGCTCTTCCTACAGTACCAGAAACGAAGAGCGAGAGAAGGTGTAACTTTTTTATTTTTCCCCGTTATTTTTGTTTTTATATGTCTATTGCAAGTTTTTTGTTCTAGTCCAAATAGCATGTTGAAACACCAACTATCCTGAGCTTTTCAACACAGCGTGTACACGACGTCCTGTAAAATGCACTGTTATTGTTTACATTTGAACTCTGGTCCGGACCAGAATCCACTTATGTCAACAGTACCAATGCAGTTTACACATGTACAGGTAGAGTTGACTGGCTAAATATTGTCTTTCTCAACATGCTTTTGCGAGTACAACAAGCAACTGTAGTTGACTTCAAAAACAAAAACAGTGAAAAAGAAAACGCCAAATGTTGCAGCTATTGGCCCTTTAAAATCGCCTGTCCAAGGGCTGTCGGCATCAGAAGATTCATAAAACAAAACAGCCCATAGAAGGTTAATAGGACAAACCCTGGTTTACTTCTTTGATCACAGAACACTGAAAATGCCCATGGTACGTTTCCTTTTCGGCTCTGTGCCTTCAGTCCGTGTCTCATTAGTTTTAGCCTAGATTCTATTCGTCCGCTTGCCTCCGTACCTCCGAGTGGGTCGGAGGTACGGAGGCAAGCGGACGAATAGAATCTAGGCTACATTAGTTTATGTCAGCTCTACGTTTCATTTCCTGGATAATATTAAAACAATTAACATTCTCTTTGCCGAGAAAACCGATAAGTGAAACAACTTTGCAATAATTGTGCAGTTTGAACATCATAATTCTATTCACGCTCACAGTATTGACATATTTTTATGTCAATATATAAATGCCAAATGCCATATACGCACATCGATGACAGATATTGTAAATCTATTTACGATCATTTCAATAAAACTGCTTTTGATTGATGCAAAAATTACACTAACAAAAACCGCGCACTCATATCACACGTGAGGCCCTCCGGGTTAGTGTGCAACAAAAATAAAACAAGAATGCATGAAATAATAAACATAAAAACAGTCTTTTTCAAATCTTCCGAACATGGAACGCTGTCCTTTGAAAGGGTAAGTTTTTGCCCCATGGGCTTGTGGGAAAATTTGTGAATCACATGGTATTCATTACGGGCCATTGATTGGTTGTGTTTAAAAAGCAAACAAAGGAAATGTCATCAAGGTCGGTGTGTACTCTCTCACGGTCCGCTCCCCGGCCGTTGAGGGGATGATATTTGGAATTTGTTTCAACGAGTTGCGACTAAAAAGGATTTCCATCGCAAACAACGGAGAAATAAAATATTAACTTCTATAAAACTCCGTTTATCTATTGCTGTACACCACAGATCCGACTTGGTCAGACCCGGAAAATTTCATATTACATCGGGATTGGTTTCGAATGACTTTTTGAAAAATGTGGGAACCACAGAAAGAGCAGAAGCCGGATATTCCGGAAACTTAACGGTCGCACGTGCAGCCGATGACCCTGAGGCAACAGCCTGAAGGGAAGTATTGTTAAGGTCTAACTTATCCGGTCAGGGAATAGTCAATTGCAACTAACACGATTGGAACGACTTTGGGATAATTGTATGGTGAAGTAATGTCGGTTTAATCTGCAAATGCAAGATCGTCTGCTTTTTTTAAAGTTATGCACTTGTTTTTCATACTTTATGAGTAATTTTTCATATCGCAACATTCAGCTAGAGGCACTGAACACTTTTGAGAAATTAGAAAATATAAAGATCCAATATCCCTAATAATTTTCATATGTTAACTACTAATCGTATCTTAGAGGTTAGACATAGAAACTCGCAGCCGTTTCGGTACTCCAAAACTAGCAACAGTTTAAAGGTGTCTGAACGGCGAAGGGTAATCGAAACAGCGCTCAGTGCATAAATGATATCGAATATTTCAGCAAGTGTCTCCATGTTCTTGACCATAACACTTAATACATTTGTATGTTTGACCAGTTTCATTAACCTGAACAGGGTAAAAAATGTCGGAAAATGTGGACATTTAATGACACTCGGGCCACCTGCATTTGGAATCGGCAAAATTATAGAGAGTCATTTATCCGCTTTGGACTACGTCAATATGAAAACACTGAAACCGAACAGTTTTCTCTATGATTAAAATGTTTTAGACTTAAGGTACAATGCGCCTATTAATTTCTGATCTACCACTTATGGGGGTTCATTTTAAAGCTCTTGGTGTAAAAAAACTTTTCCCTGGCTTAGTTTTTCGAAAATCGAAAATTTTATTTTTGTCCATAGAGTTAACATAGGAATGGCGGCCATTTTGAATTTTAATTATCGGTAAATCTTGAGTAACTTGTTTCTCTAGCACCAAAATTTGCACGGTGACCCCCGATTTTCATTCTTGATTTTGAAAGAGAATGGATGAAAGATTCCTGGAGGAAAATTTGAGCAAAAGTTTAAGTCTTTCACTTTCTAGGCGCATACCACCTTAAAAGCTTCATCAGCTCCTGTAACTCTTGATTATTTTTTCCAGGTTTTCTGTTCCGCTCCCAAGGTCATGTCAAAATGCCCAGTGTTCCACTCGTCAACACGTCCTGTATGTGTGTCAAGTCTAAAATGATTGCCGAAAACTGAACTTCGAGCGGACAAGAATAGCTAGTAATTTGTCAACAATAACATTGCGTTACTACGCACGATACACTGTGATTGCCGATCTAATACTTTGTATTGCAACTTACAGGCCTTGGAAGTGAAGGATTTGTACTTTTGCTCTAATCATTCTCTGTCAAAGTCAAGAATAAAAATCAGGGATCATCGTGCAAACACTGGTTCCAGAGAAACAAATCACCTTAACCTTTTCGATATTTGATATTCAGAATGGCCGTCACCCCTGTGTCTATTTCATGGTTAAAAAAAAAAGAAATTTTCGATTTCTACAGAAATAAGAAGGCAAACATTTTGTTTACTGCAAGAGCTTCAAAATGAGACCCTAAAGTGGCAAATCATGAAAATGTTATAAAAATTCGAGTGCAAAAATTTGTCCCGTGGCGCATTATATGTTAAGGAAAAACTTATTATCCACTTAACCGTCCCCCTCTAACCGCAGTCATGATTTGTGCCAGCGATTCTTCCAGGGAAAATTTGTCAACATGGAATTATGTTGTGAATCTGCCAGGACCAATTTACACGACACAATTGTTGTTGATAAGATGATTCGTAACAGGTTCTCAAGTGTTATCATCTTGGCGAACACCGCATGAGGGATACAGATGTCGGTTGGTTGGTTAGACCACGGGCGTGCGCTCGGAGTGTCAAATTTTAATGTGATGCACGCAGAAACTATCAACTAGACTTTCATAGATTTTCGCATCGTGTGTTCTATTTTTCAGATCTGACACTAATCAAGAATGAAGTGACGAAAAACACACATTCCGAGAATGAGCTGGTGTGCAACTCACAATTTTCTTAAGACTTTTTCGCCGAACCAGTGATATTGCCACAATTCACAGAGACATTCAGGGTAACAGACAATGCGACGGCATTGTCTTCGTTCAACATTCGCATTGGTATTTTGTTGGACGCCATGATTTATTCGTTATTCCCGTAACCATCTGATAGGTAAGATGAGGGGGTCACTCTTCATTCACGTGACCTAAGGCATATGTTGATATGCCGACAGGCAATATTTATGTAAATTATTTTCGATGACGTCATTGGAAGAGTGTAAGAAAAAACTTACCGCTGTTTGAATCAACTGAACGAAGTGAATTTTTTTTCGAGCAAAATCAAATCAACAGAGTAATTTCACAGAATTCTGTCCTTGCACACTTCATAAATAGTTCTTCCAGGGCCCAAGTCTGTACGGATATTACGCAAATATTATCAAAATTACAGTGCTGTCATTTTATCATGACAATAAAATGACTCTCTTTCAAGTCATTGCCACGTGATTCTTCTAGTGGTTTAACGGTAAAGGCACTAGAATTTGAATGGCAGTTTCATGCGCCATAAAAACGACCAACGGAAGAGACATCACTCCCAAGTTTGCTGTGCGGCCGCCGACCTCGACGCGACGACCTGCAAGTAACCCCGTTCAACGTCTGCGGCCGTTCCCGATGAAGGATTTACTGTCGTCAACTTCTGACTCGAACGCTCAAGTGACATAACTCTTCGCAGAGATGTATAATTAATAGCGGTTATTTTTTTCACCGTCGATAACACTGCGTTCTCTGTTGCACGTAGGAGAATAATTTCGCCACGCGACTTCGACAGACGGCCGGCTGGCTAGGGGGTATTCCAGAGATTTATCCCGCCGTAGTCAGGCCGATCGCATCGCTCTTTTTATAAAATGGCGAGTTTTATTTTCAAGCAAATATACAGCCACTCGGGTTACCTTATCATTCCGATGACGTAAAAGTAGTAATTTTCTGCTTTGCAATTTCACCTATTCCCAGCGGATGGTTCAAAATTGTCCCACCTTTTGGCGCTCACCATTCTAACATGCAACTCGACCGACGACCACTGACAGAAACCTCTTACAAGATAGCTATATCATTGCTAAGTGGATCACAAATCACCAGATCTATGTCCCCCATTTATTTTAATTCTATTCGAGGCCTCCTCTCCAAATATAGTCGAAGCGACGACGACGGACGTCCCCCGAGCGTCTGACGATTTGTTCGCGGGCAGGGTGATTTATCGACATCGTCGTATTTTATATACACTCTGGAATCTTGTTAAATCGGTTATTTTTAATTTGAAAATAAATTACCGGTCGCTGAGGCTTAAATTTTGCAATTACGATAAATAATGCGATTCTCTTAGAAAGGGTAAGGGTAAAATAATTACATGTAGTGTGCAGTGCACGAGTTTAGAACTTAGCTGTGGTTTCCATGTTCTGAAAGGCGTGTTCGTGCCTGAAAGTGGTTGCAGGGATGTTACTGCTCAACTAACATGTGACTGGTTTCATGTAATTTTGTTTTTACCTTCTGTCTTTCCCAGTAAGAATATGGTTACAGCGAATCGGTCCGATACAACTTAGTGACAACTATATACTCGCGACAATTTAATACATGGCTCCGCTTTTCTTCGAAGGCAACAAATCAGATCCACGCATGTTAATATTCTCAATTCTTCAGTCCGTCCGACGGTAACAATAAGGCCTATAGCCGAACACTGAGTCCGTGATTTCTGTCAATAAATGCTCAAACTACATTTATCTATCAACAACTTTTCAATTTTTATCCCACGCACTGCAGGTCGCGGCTGTTGATCCTGACGTTGGTGTGTAAATGCAGTGGACGTCGGTCATACCGAGGTCAAGTTTTCGACTCCTTGGAAGTGACCGCACTCTGACCCCTATACTGTCATCAGTTGGTAATCAGAGGGTGCTGTCTTGAATGCCGCTAAACAAAACGTATTATTTATCGTGGAGTACCCAACGCCTGCATATTTGAAGTGCATGTGTCCGCTGTTTTGCTTGTAAACTAAATTGACAACATTCCTGACCGTGTCTTGAGTAGGGTGTTTTTCTGTCTCCTAATGATTTTCGCAGGTGGTGGTGCACCGAACGGCGGGTTTTGACGTGAAGTTGAAATGCAAATCGCAGGTCCCGTTGAAATTCCCGATCGTGGGCCAAAGCTCCGTGACAAGCGAGAACAAACGTATTACGCGTTTGCTCGCCGTATGTTGGAGCATGCAGCAAAGTGCTCCATCGTAAAGTATATCCATAAACCCTAGGGTCTATGGTATATATATAATACCGGAATTTTTCTCAGGCAACATAGCACATAGCAAATATCCTCTAAAGCAACGATTCTACTGCACGGAAGATATTCCCTTGCCTTCTTCGTCTGTACTTTTACTCCGCGAAGAACTGATTTTCCAACCGACGCACTCACACGTATTTCCCGCCCTTGTAATTCTTTACATGCATATGGAAAAGATAAACTTGTGTCCAATCTATTTTCTCCATGGTTAAACTCGACCATCGTCTCATAGAGGAAATATTTTTACTCCTCTCTCTCTCTCTCTCTCTCCTCTCTCCTCTCTCTCTCTCTCTCTCTCTCTCTCTCTCTCTCTGGACACGCATGCATTTGCAACACATATAGACAATAACAATATAAAAACAGATTATCAAATGTGCACTGGCAGTCCTAGAGTATTTTTCTTGGCTTTTATCTCAATTTACATGATCCGTGCCAATGACTTTACGCACTCTCCTCGACAATCAGTTTTTTTTTTATTTCCAAGGGTTAACGTTCTTAATCGGTCTTGTTCTGGTTTTCTACTTAACACGCGATTGACATATTTGAGAACTTTCAGCCTCTTTGTCAGTGACCCGTGTCAGCGATATATACTATGACGATTGCCATTATTCGAGCACCACATGGGTGGTTGTCATGCCATTCTAGTCACTTCTGCGCATGTGTCATAGATTTCTCCCTGTCTATAGCCTCGTACACCACTACACCGAGGTCGCAATTTCATGAAACACCAGATATGAACTGAAAATGCTCACGTGTTTCATTATGTATTGAAGTTATTTGTGAATTTGAACCTTTAAATTGCATCTTTACTGAAAGTATTATGATCAACATAATGAAGAATATTCACCACATTAATTCTAAAAGGCCATGAAGTATATAAATATGTAATTAGCTGAAATGAAAAATATTAATTTCTTTGACTGCTGTCATTGTATCACCACTTTATATAGCAAGTGTAATTACCTTTGGCCAAGTCCTTCAAGCCATATATACCAAACTGTGAAAGCTCATTAGATATGCAAATTATAAATTAGCTGACATGAAAATGTGAAATGACTTTCAATATTGTTTTAACCTGGTATAATCATCAATGTATATAGCATGTTTTGCCAACTTTGATCAAGTAAATCCCAGTATATATCCGTAATTAGAAAAGATCATTGAAAATGCAAATTAGGAATTGGCTGAAGAAAAAATGCTTAATGACTTTCAATAATGTTGTATCATAGTATCGTTAATGTATATAGCAAGTTGCGTTAACTTTGGTCTAGTCAATTCAGATAAATATCCCTAATTAAGAAAGTTCATTAAATATGCAAATTAGGAATTGGCTGAAGTAAAAATGGTCAATGATTTTCAATAATGTTGCATCAGAGAATCTCCAATATATGTAGCAAGTTTCATGAACTTTGGTCCAGTCGAGTCAGATATATATCCCTAATTAGCAAAGTTCATTAAATATGCAAATTAGGAATTGGCTGAAGTTAAAATGCTTAATGACTTTCAATAATGTTTAATCATAGTATCTTTCATATACATACCAAGTTTGGTCAATTTTGATCTAGTAAAATCAGATATATATCCCTAATTGGGAAAGTTCATTAAATACAAATTAGCAACTATCTTTCATGTCACCCCTTAATGGTTCCCACTGCTGATATATCTTGGTGTGATCAACATTTGTAGCAATCTCATCAAATTGTGTGCAGTCGTTCTCAATGTATAGCTGTTTTTTCTAAAATCATCAATTATGAAAATGAGCAAAAGGTAAGTAAGCAACACCCACCAAAAACTAATGAGTTTTTGCCATTTGCAAACTGAATCTATGTACCAAATTTGATTCTGATCTGATAAGCCGTTTTTGAGATATCGAGCGCACAGACAGACAGACAGACAGACAGACAGACAGACAGACAGACAGACAGACAGACATCGCTTCGGCATATGCTCACGTGTGTGAACACGTGAGCAAAAAATGCAGTCCACCAAAAATTTTCGCGTCTTGCCGACTTGTGCGAAACAAAGTTAATGTGTACCATCTTAAGCTATCTTGATCTGGACTCATGAAATATCGTTTAGCGCAAGGGTAAAGGTTTTATTTATTGAAAGTCCGTGTAAAGAGTACGGTGAACTTGACCGCAAATGGCCATTGCACATTCTTTTCACATACGACGAAGTTAGTCAATTTTTACACATCTGATAACAGAGTAGAGACATATCGAAATCATTTCCCGAGTAAGAATAACACAAATATCGCACAACAAATCCCCGTTATTCAGGTACGATTTGCAAGTTTCCCATATCCTTAAAATATCGCTGCAAAAAATCTTCAGGCTAAACGAGAGTCCCTCCACGACGAAGGCACAGTAACTGCGGACAAACCAAACGTCATCCGAACTACTTCACAAACGCAAAACATTTTCCCCTTTGCCATCACAAATTGCTCCCACGCTGCATGTTCTAGAAGATTGTACACATCGTTAAAAATCAAATACCAAACATCGGCCATTTTCGGAAATTATCGTATTACTATCGACTACTCTGTTCGGGTCAAGCCAGCCGCTATCAGACGCGGTGACTATACAAGGATAGTTTCGGCCATTTCGTGAGCAGACCGATGCCTAGTGTGCAAGAAATGTCACGACTAAGCTCTGTAAATATGATTACGTCGTGAGTAAATACTAACTTCGGCAATGCTTGTGAGACATCAGTTGAACCAATCAAGTTGATTTGCCTCAGATTTAATATCCATACTGCCCCTTTATATATATATATATATATATATATATATATATATATATATATATATATATATATATATATAATATATATATATATATATATATATATATATATATATATTATATTATATATACAAAATGTATACAATGTGCCTCCGGTTATATTTATCACATGAACTGGCCCGTATCTCCACCTGTGTGACGTACACCAGCACAGATAAGAAATCCATATTACCCCTGTTGTACGTCATCAACCGGAACCTTTTTCCTGCAATGGTACCGTTCGTACGTGCACGTCGCGACACAGACCGATTTGTCGTGATCGATGCCGTGCTCTCATGGCATTTTGACAAAAAGGTGACCCGATAAATCCAGACACGGAAACATAGAAGGCATGCCCAACGAAATTTCGAGTCGCTAAAGCTTTACTATTCCCAAGAATCGAATGAGGATACCGTCGATCGTTTGGCTCAGTAATGTCACGGCTCCAGTCGCAAGGCTCAATGTGGATATCGTCGTACCTGGCGATCCCGGTTGGCGATAAACCCGAAAGATACACCTCAACGAAAGTTCAACTTAATAAATGAATACTGTATAAACTTCGGGAAAGCGACATAGAAGGCACAATATCGACGAACAACGATAAATTTCCTTCATCACACAAATACTATTCCGGTTGTTTCTCGATCGGAATCAAGCCTAAGCTGTCGAACTGTAGCGTAAACTCTGCAGTGCAGCGCTGTAGAATCCGATGCATTTCGAAAGTTTACTCGGACAAAACTCACAACAGAACAGAGTTCCCGTAAAGTAACAAAATTGGGAAGTACCTACGGGCGATGTATGTGTTACAGCAAATATCAAAGTCCGTATGACGAAAAAATTGACGACTGAGATAGCCACCGGCCGAGACCGGTGACGGCAGTGCCCACTATGTATACAAGCGTAGACTCTGTGTGTCATCGATCTGAAATTTTCGGGCTCGCCAAGGCCGTAAACTTGTGATATTTAAAAGCCACAGCATCTCTAAGAATGATAACTACTGTTTCGATCGTGCCGTTGCATTCGCTTTATAAATATAATTCTAAATATTCTAAATAACTCAAAATACTATCGTTTATCCGTCGCCAGCGCGGTGAAAGCTATGTCCGCCGATCGCGATGGCAGACTTGCCTTGGCATCGCTCCAGCGCGAGACAATGATTGACACGCGCACGTGACCGAATCCGTATGTCTGATTGGTGGAGATACCATTCCATGTATCAAAGTTTTAGCTTAATGGGATTTATGAATGAAAGTATACCTGTAAACATTTGCACATCTCCTGGGTGACGGACCGCTTTACTCATTAAATGTAAGTAATCCGCGTAAATAAAACACAAAATCGCGATAAAAATCATGCAATTTGTTACAATAATTTTGATCCATCCACATCAAAGAAAAATAAGAAGACTGTTCATGTGATAAATATATAATCCCATGGAATTTTTCTCTGTTTGACGTCATCGTATACTCGTGTTTTTCGCGGAGCCGCACAACTTCTCGCCTTCGGCTCGAAGTTGTACGGCTCCGCGAAAACACTCGTATACGATGACGTCAAACAGAGAAAAATACCATGGGATTATATATAAATTATATGTATAATATGTGTTGGTGGTGTGTGTGTGTGGTGTGTGTGTGTGTGTGTACAAAATGTATACAATGTGCCCTCCCGGTTATGGCTTTTAAAACTACAACTGTGGGCATCTGCGCATTTGTTCGTACCTTAGCAACCACCTTTTGGCCTAGAGTCAAATACATCCCATTATAGTTGGGTGTCTGAAAGTATTTACCCTGATTTTCCAGCTTCATTATCTTTTTTTCGGGTAGTCTACGATCATTGACATGTGAACTTTACGAATGATTTGATTTGATTTGATTTGAATTTATTAGGCAAATATTCAGGAAAACGATAAAATACAAAATGTTAAAGTAAATACACAGAAATACAAATAAGATAACACCAAGCACAATTACAATGTTACAATTAAAGGAAACGCCACTGAATATTACTTGCCGAGGATTGCACAAAAAGTTAAAAACTCATTTCTATTGAGGTCCTCAAAAGAAACACAAAATCACATGAAGACAATGTCACTCCGAATATCAAATAAATAACAAATGGAACCCCAAATCATTTCCTATTTCATAAGACTAAAACACTTTGGATTCACTGCCTTGAATCAGAGCGGCTACGTTAATGGAAGAAGACACTCTTTCCTGGCCTGATCAAAAGGCATAATCTTCGTGCTATGGTTTCGCTCCCATGCGTAGTCTTGCTCGCAGATGTGAGGATTTTGTCGTCCAAATATTTTCTTCGAGAACATGAATTCAGTGCCGTAGAATACATATGAGAAAGATGAATCCATAAGAAACATGTTAATTTGAAATATCTCATTCAATATTCACAAAAAGCATCCATCGAGAAGATATGCTCGAAAGTGTACACATTGATATTGTCAGTGCGACAAACATGGAGACAGTATTTCTAGGGAGGGAGGTCGTCCCGTCTGCGGCTGCCCATACAACGAACGGCTATGTTGCTATATATCCAAAATTTTAAAATGGCGGTTGTACCGAATTCTGGTGACGTATGACCGCGACCGAAGCAGTTTCGTATAATCGATCGAAGAGGCGTACAGTGACCGGAAAGCTAAAAAACTGGTGAACTGAACATGCATCAAATGCTGAATTGCTTCACATTTGCTCGACATTCATCGATTTATCGCCGATTTCTGGGAAGAGACAATGTTTATCACCCAGAAAATCGCACAGCTGCAGACGGGACGACCCCTCTCTGTAATACTGTAGTCATACCACACGAGACACCACATGCCCCCCCCCACACACACACACCACTCTCTCTCTCTCTCTCTCTCTCTCTCTCTCTCCCTCTCTCTCTCTCTCTCTCTCTCTCTCTCTCTCTCTCTCTCTCTCTCTCTCTCTCTCTCATCACGTTGACTTGCGAACTTTGAACGTTTTGTCGAACTCCAAATTTGGCATAATATCAAAAATAATTACGACACTATAGATAACTTCCCGCGGTTAGATCACACCACCGACAAATATACTTGACAATTCTGTTTGGCGCCAGGAAAATAAACCGCAATCACAAAGATCGAAGAGTTGTATTCTTGTCATGTAAATAGGTTGGCTATTGTTAAATTAATGGCCTGCCAATCGCATTTGATTCATATTAACATTTCCCAATTTTATGGCGCCACATTGTTTTAGAACCGCGCAAAAAAGCTTCCATTGCCAGAGCCATGGTCGTCGCACCTCTAGTTCAGTGCATTATGTAATTAATCAGATCATTTGTAACTCGACGCTTTAAAAAATTCAAGCGATCAAAAGGTTAGATCGATAACAGCGCCGTTGTTAACCCTTTGGGTGCAGTAATGTTTCCCACCAAAAATGTAGTGCAACATTTTACCAAATTTTATTAATTTTTTCTGTATTTTTTGATAATCTTGGGTCTAATGGACATCAAATTTCACTGGCTGCAGTTTTTATCAAAATTTTGGCAAAAATTTGAGAAAAAAACTTAACTGCGGTTTATTTATAAAAGCAACAAATATTGACTTTGGCGCTCAAAGGGTTAAAGTTAGAGTGCGGTAATTTATTGTGTTACACTCCCATGACAAAACTGGCCGATTTGAATACAGTCCTTTAAATTTACCGACGGCGATCTGTAATTTATACTAAAAGACTCATCGAGAATATATTCGTCGTCCGAGACGATTAGATGGGGAGGGCGGGGGAACGGTGTCCCAATTGTACGTGATTGTCACTATACGCATGAATCACACCATAATGTATTTGCGTTGTTTTGTTTTGTTTTGTTTTGTTTTGTTTTGTTTTGTTTAATGTCTGGGAATTGCTACTTAAATTTTGAGATGAAGGACCCGCACTGAACAAAACCATCCATTATAACTTTATTATCAATGTCATTTTCGGAAAAAGCACATTTTCTTGATCTTCTCTCCATCGTATGTTCAGGGTTAAGGTCGTATGCACCTCGAAAGTAACAGACTTAAACTTTCGCTCAAATTTTTCCTCAAGAAATATTTCAGCCATTCACTTTCAAAATCATCACACGTTTAAGAAATGAAATCATTGCATTTTCTTATAGACGATGATTTTATTTTCACCCCTCGTACTTGTTTGTGGTCTTGCAAAAATCGCCATTGCATTTGAATATCACGTCCGAACAAGGCAACGAACGACAATAGCAGCTTGTCAGATCCGCTGAAGCAAAGACTGATTACCGTAAGGTTTAATGCCATGATAACTGATTTTTCTGCCCCATTGGCGCCGCAAAAGCGCGGAAAATGCTATAAACTCGTCTTTGTTTTGATTGACTGTGAGGTTTGCATGCTCACAGCTTGAGTTGTACAGCATGCAGAAACATGTTTGTACATGGACTCTAGGGTCGGTGGTTTTGTTGACAACATCGAAAATATTTCTGAAATGTAGAAGGCGGGAAAATGTGACTTCCTGCTGGTCAGTGCGATCGCGTATGTATACGTATAGCTTGTTACTGTAGCACCTTTGGGTTGTCAATGGTGTTTGTAATGGAGCGAATCCCTCTGAGCTCCTAAATCTTTTGCTCTCGGCTCATTTATGATACCGTAAGCGGAACTTTGAGTTCAAGGTATTGAATTCTAACCGTGCGACTTGGTAGAGTAACCGTGCACTAATTGAGAAACGGAGATAATCGTTCGTTAGATCATACTTCCTCCGCAAAGGACTCTGGTTAGATGTACATTTCTTGTCTGAGAGATTTGGCCGCTTTTCATTTTGTTGTCTTTCCCGCCAAATTTAACTGACGACCGGCTTACGATTGGATTGACAGCGTTCACAAAAAATAAGTTCAATTGATATTACAATTTAGGTTTGAACTGGTATATCAATACACTCCATAATTACCACTTTCAGGATATCGTTCTCAGTGTATGGCATTTACGAAGTAAACACCTGTTGATGGGTTTTTACCGCCACATTGTTCACATCGTTATTGCAAATGTTGAAAAATGAATTATGCATTCTGATCTGCAGCGATGTTAAAGCAGACATGATTCATTGTAGTATATCTGATAAATTTGATACCGATTTGCTGGAATTGTCGTGGCTGAAATGATTGACGTCACTTCAAGACAGAGTTTTCTTTATCTCTTTCTTATCGATTTGTAGTTTGTCTTCATCTGTAGTTCCATTAATTCAAATCCGACTTGTGATATTTATGTGATATTGTTACTGAGAGGAAAAATTACTTGTAAACACCGATAAAAAATCTCCTGACAGTGTGCTTATGATGTTGCTGAAGATTGTGCGGTATCTTGCAGAAGTCGCGTCATCCTTTATCATATCCACAACATGTCAAAACGGGGCTGTTACTTTTTCAATGGGCGGAGAGAAATGCCTGATCCATATCGCAAAATTGATAGTTGGGTCAAATGCTTTCAAAATACCAACATTCCTTTTGCAGACGCCGGGGCTAGCTGTCAAGAGCTCTCTTCCGAGAGAGACAACACACATGTTTAATTTTAGACAGCGGGAATCCAATTGTTTCCTAAAAATAAGAGTCGGCTGGCTGAAGAGTGAATTTTGGACGTTGCGAGTGTTATAGTATCACGAGGATTGCTAAGTTGGGCAAGCAATCTCGGCAACTGCCCTACCCTGCGCTGCGTTGCCTTTCAGTGGCCAATATCACAGTCACTGCACTACATCGCCGAGCGCACAAGGAAAAAAAATCATTAGCTTGCATAATTTGAAGAGTCCCTTCAGGGACTGCGATGACACACACCCTTACTCGCAAACAAGCAAAATGAAGGCACAGAGCCTTGCTAGTTTATACCTGCAAAAAAACCGCGAACCCCTTACAAATCGATTATGGCGATTTGTTACACGAAACATTCTTTTTCAGGCTTTGAGCACGAGACGAGATGTCATCTCATCATATCTGAGGTTTGTTTTTATCGAAAAGCGCTAATATTTACATAAATATGATGGATTACATACATACAAAGTCGACGACCTCTGGCGTATAGGTTATCATTTTCCTGACTTTTTTTAATACAATATTTTTATGCCGTCAAAATAGTTTTAATAAATCTCTGATTTAGTCGATGATCCGGTGAAGGCGGTTGGATTTATTTCATTTGGCTGAAGTTATCTTTGGATACTTTGTGACCTTATCCTCCACAGTTCATATCATTCCGATTTTGAATCTTTGATGTATTGAGGATGCGTGCGCATGCGTCTGTTTTACGATTTGCTAACTTGAAGCAAACTAAATATTCGTGCATGAAAATAAACTAAGCAAAACGTTTTGAATTCCAGGTGACAACTTTGTAGAGGTTTTCGGAAGAAAATTCACACACACTCTTTCTTTTGCACGTAAACGCGAAAAAAAAGTTTGATAATTGCTGGAGTTATGAAAATCACGAATCTATTTCCCGCGGAGAAAAACACTGGAGTTTAGGCACTAACAAAATTGAAGTCAGAGGTCCGCTACGTAACTATATACGAGTCTGTGCAAGTTCGCTGTGCATTCGTATTGTGTCCGAGAACAATGTGAACGAAGCAATTTACTTCAATTCACTAAATTCTAAAGGTGGGCCATCATAAATCATCATTTGATGCACCTCCGCCGATCTCTTTATTTGAGTTGTTCGGGGCGGATCCGCCGGACTATTTCCGCCCGTCAACTTTGCACAGTATCTCGGTGCCATTCATGTCTCGGACCGGGACTGTCTAGAGTCTATCGCCGGTGAAGTTCTTAGTACAGGTGCGTTGTGTGAAATGGCATTCGTGAAGTTGTGAAACCGTTGGCAAGCAGTTATATATTCGAATATTGGTAAAGAAGAAAACAATTACGATTTTTTATTCGAAAGTGAAGTCAACGCCGATTTTTAAGGGTCAATTTTCTAATATTATGATGGCGACCAGAGCAGCACATCCTGGCATATCAAGTTTTGCTGTCAAATACAAGGACGATGACAAATGATGATATGTAGGAACCGACTACGCTACACCAGGTCATGAAACCCCTTGTCATTTTGTCATTTCTATCATTTTGTTGTCTTTTTCCAAATACGACAAAGACGCGAGGCTCTTTACCGATCGATTAAAAGCACCTGTCTCTATGGTGAAAGTTTAGACCCGCTATTTTGAATTTTTTACTTCGCTTTAAAAGGACAGAGCGGCTTGGTTAGCCATCGTTCTCATTCAAGGGAAAAAGACTTGCCATAGAAATCTGCAGGTTTACTACACCGCTAAATACTGGAGCAAAACAAATTTTAAGGGTCTTACGACGACCTTTGACCTATGTCAAGTTGTGCCATCGAGCTAAACACTGTCGACATTGCTATTATTCATAGTCACCACAGAATCCTCAGCATTTTCCGTTTAATTATGCTGGACAATTTAGTAATACTAAACACTATGTGTTCGACTGAGTTATCATTGACAATCGTTTCTATACTCTCATTTATGAATGTACGACTATGTATTTTAGATTTTGGAAGGGGGTTTTACGTCACTTTAGCCAGTCCTCACTTTCCCACGGAAGTGGGGTTTCCTCATGCTTTCCCACTTTATTATTTTCTTGTTGTCGTAACTTTTCTGACACACCTACACCGGAAAGAGCCGCCGAGGTTGGTTGCGCTCCCGTTGAGTAACGCTGTCAGTACATGCAAGGAGTGATCAACACGGCCACTGAGACCAGGCTTTCGTCGCAGTCCGGGGCTACGATGAATGATGACGGTGTCTGGCTTGAGTGGCGATTTCACATGCACCGAATCGGAGGTGCCCGCTGGCGCATACCGGGAAGGTTATTGACTCGACTTCCCAAGGTGCACAGATGCGGGTAGTTTTCTTTCGAATAACACCTGAGTGTCTCGTTTTTTGAGGTAACTGAATGTCTCTGCAGGCGATGGAAGATCGTGTTGTGAATCACCGATGATCACACACCCACGGGCCTCACACCGGTGTAAGTGTCCATGTTTGCGCGGCGATCCCGCAAAAGGGTGATTTTTTGAGGGACCGTGATTCAGACTTAGAAAACAAAGATAGGAGTGGGAACGCATCCGGCAGACAATCTCGCAGGGGTTTATTACACCCCTCCCCTTCAAAGAAACTACACTTTATTGCGTTCCACGCAAAAACAACTGGCATGCAATTCAGAACAAGGGTAAAGAATATACAAGATTTCCGGTGCGCCCCCGAGGGGTAATTGCGCAGAGTTCAATTCGTGCCAATCCGCATCAGAGGATTCACGGATGCGTACACTAGATTGTGATGATATCCTGCCCTCTGGCCTGTCCTGACACTCACATTGTGACAAAAAAAACTTGCGGGAGTGCCGTAACCATTTGAGAGCGAAACCGTGAAGTGACTATTCAGGATATCCTACGATAGTGTCAGATTTAAACGCGCTGCACCGCACCGCACGGAAAAACGCCAACATCCCCTATCTCTCAATAGATTCCGGATGGTGAGGGGTCGAGTTGAGTGCAGTTCGCGAAGCTACTGCGGCCTCAAAACCTACAATTTTACCTGTCGTTGCTGTTCGTGATGCACCTGGGAGTAGTTACACATACACCGCGACAGGTGGTCACGCCTGAACGACGAAAGTCAATCGGCTAGACGCGTTCAGAGTGACAGGCGCGGGAATTGTTGGTTGGTTGGCTGTCGTCGTTGTTTCAGTCTGTAAATGCCCTTCCCGCGACAAAACGAGTTTGACAAATGTCAGCTACCCTGAAAGATCGCAATCACCAAAATAGGTTCTTGAAGGCCTCCTCGTTGTTTTGATTGTGATGGAAAAAAGTACATTGACTCAGACATAAATAGCTTAGCATATTCCGGAGTACATCTCTCCATTTATCAAAATTAATCACCTTTATGTAGTTCGCGCCTCGAAAATAAAAGACTTCAACTTTTGCTCAAACTTTCCTCAAGCAAACTTTCAACCATCCTCTTTCAAAAAGCAAGAATAAAAATCGGGGGTCGCCGTGCACCTTTTGGTACTAGAGAAACAACCCAATATTCACCGATATTTGAAATTCAAAATGGCCGCCATCCCTGCGTTAACTCAACGGGAGAAAATAAAATCGATTTTCAGAAAACTAAGCCGGTGCAAACTTTATATAGCCTACCCCATCACATAACCTTAAAAATAAGCCCCCACAAGTGCTAGATTCCGAGGATCATTATACCATAAATAGCCCTGTAACTAGGATTTTGACAATGTTGACCATTCTGCATGGTGAGAGCGGTCTTTCCATTTGACGCAACCAACTAGTAGAACTTTAATAGGCAGAGCCATGAGTGACAATAAGCGCGGGTAAATCGACTCCTAAACCAGCAACATCCGATCCAGATCAGCATCCAGCTAATCAATGATCTTCGCGCATATATCGGTGTGTAATGTAGAGATGAAAGAGTGGCCCATCCTTGTTTGTTTGCGCACAACAAGTACACTCACAAATAAGTTTTTTTTTTCATGATTTGCATATTAATAGCCTAGTCAATGAAGATTCTTTTCGAGTCAAACGCCGTTCCCTGTGTTCGAGACTATCCCTGTAAGGTCATTCCTTTTATTTTCTCTGAACACAGCACCTCAACGTGACTGCAATTGAAATGCAGCTCTCGCGGGACTGGTACTTAATTGGATGTGCAAACATTTTTATTGAGACGAAAGGTGAATCCTGGAGCTCAGTGACCTTTCAGCTCGTCAAGCTGGTGATCAAAACGTCTGGGCAGTACAAGACGTGAGGGAGGGGCGGGGCTGAGAGGGTGTGAAGTTGGAGTAAAGGTACAGGAAGTGACAGCTTCTCCATATTAATGATGTTCGTACATTGAAATACCAATTCACACATCCCTATACTGGTGCATCAGCTAGGTGCGGGGACATTCCACACATCCTTAAAAACTTGACGGTACCTTAGAAGTCATATTGCAGTAACAAACTTGCATCTGAGCAAAGTCCCATCGTACAGCGGATGGAAAGGCCTTCTGCTGTCTGTGATGCAAATATTATAAACGAAGACTGATTGGGGAAAAGGTTACTCGACAATCAGGATAATACAGTGCGTTTTCAGAATCAACCAAGAGATAGCCAATCGACACACATAAAACTTTTTAACGGCATCGAAGGCTTCCGATATATCTTCTGAAACTCGGGAAACATCAAATAACTGTGGTGTAGCGGACTTATCAGCCCGCTGCGGCAAAACTTTGTAGTGCACCAGTCCCGTCACCGCTTTGACGTGATGGACTGGGGTAGTGTTTATCAGAACCGGACCATCATAATAATCTGAGGATGAGTGCCGTTGTTTGAACCACGAGCACAGTAATTCACCCACGATCGTTATGCTTTGCAACAGGTGCCAAAAAGAGTGTTGATCGTCGAGAACCTGTCACATAGCTTTGGTTAGAAAAGCACTGTTAGGTCTTGGGCTGTCAAATCTGGGCGGGGGGGAGGGGGGGTGCGTGAAGAAAATCGTTTGACAAGCAGCCTCGCTGAGTTCTGTAAGAAATATAGACGTGTCAGTATAATAGCGTAGAAGTCCTCAGTGTCTCTTTTAAAATGTCATCAAATCTTAGGCGGCGAAAATTGCAAGTCTTAATTCCTACTCTCTCGACCCAAAGGTCTAGTCTATACTTTACATTTTACGCCGTTTACTATTTAAGGCTGCGCCATTAGATCTAGGAGTTGGATGGTCAAACTTCCAACGACATCCAACATATTTGCATTCCAAAATTTGGCATTGTTATGGCATTTATGTTGCACTGTGCATGGCGTGTACACATCTCTTCACACTGGCATTCCAGGCTTTTTCATCGAACAGTCACGTGAGCATGTTTATCTCATTTTGACTACCCACTCCACAATCCAAAATGGTCGATCCCTGATCACTTCAAGAACCACTTCTTCAGCTGCTCTAGACCCACATCAGTTCAGTCACACAGCATGGAGGTATATGAAGAGACTCTATGGTCACAGAGAATACTTCGCCGTGACGTAATACCAGTAGATACCAAAATTACGTCATCGCCTCATTTTCACATCATCCTTGAGGAAGAGCATGGCTTGATTATATACAGTTGATGGGGCGATATTTTTGTCGTTCACAGTTCATCGTCCGTAAATTTCCTAACAGTGAACAAGAAAAAATGGCGATAATATCTTAAGGTAGTACGCGCCTGGAAACTGAAAGTCTTAAAATTTGGCTCACAAGTCGTCCGTCGGTGAAGAAACTTCCATTTCCTCAACGAAGTCGAGAATAAAACCAGCCGTCATCGTGCAAAATTTGCTACCGGAGAATCAAATTACAAAAACGTTTACCGATATGGCCGCCATCCCTGTGTTAACTCTAATGGGGATAAAGAGTTTCGCTTTCCACAAACATAATCGCGTGAAACTTAAAGGCCCATGAGCTGCAACTCTGCAAAATTTGTCCAACCTCCAGGTACCTCCAATTTCCTCAGATATTCATTGCAATCTACAAATTGAACGATATAGTCATTGACTACACCTCAACAACATTTCCTTGTGGCAGAACAGGCAAAAAATTGAACAGACTTTTGTTCCTTTTCAATTTCCTGCCATTTTCAAAATTTTGCCATATAAGACGAAAAACGGAAATTTTTTGTCAAAGTGGAGTGAATCCCTTTTCCGTCCTTTCAGTGGGTTGCACCATGTATTTGTAAAGATTAAAATGTGTCCATGCGCCATTTTACGCTGTTTATCATGTAGTTGCATGGAGGTAGCCATATTTGCGGCACCCTTTTATTATTTGTCTTACTGAAACCTCCCCATGCAGTCCCACTCAGTGGACAATTATACTTCAGTAAACATCTTTCAGTAAGAACATCTCTATGAACTAATTTTAATCTAAATATAAAATTATGAAAATAATGTCAAAAGTTGCAGCTCGTGTACCTTTAATTTACTCTATGAACTTCAAAATGAGTCCCCATTATAAGTGCAGAATTTGTACGGTTAAGGTAATATGCACCTCGAAAGTGAAAGACTTAACCTTTTGCTCAAACTTTCCTCGGTGAAACTTTCAATCATTCTCTTACCAAAGCAAGAATAAAAATCAGGGGTCAACGTGCGAACTTTGTTACTAGAGAGACAAATAACTTGCGATTTCTCGATATTAGAAATTCAAAATGGCCGCCATCCCTGTGTTAACTCTATGGGTAAAAATAAAATTTTCGATTTTCGAAAGACTAAGACGGTAAAAACTTTTCTTTCGCCAAAAGCTTCAAAATGAGCCCTCACAAGTGGTATGTCAGAAGGAAATTGATAAAATTTAAAGGCCCGAATTTCTGTCCCCGAGTCGCGTTCTACCTTAAATGACACTTTCACTGTCATTATCACTCCTTGCGTAATTTATTGAAGTATTCATTTCAGAAAATAAGAATAAAGAAAGAACCCAGCCTCGAGTTCTTGCTGTTTTCACATTTGTTCAAGTTTGGAAATTAAAATATGAAACTCCTTCCTAAATGGAATTCATCAATTCTACAATCAAATTTGACAACTGCATGGGCCATAGACAAATCTAGACTTGAAGGGGCACTGAGGAAGTCCATTCACTACGTTATACGCCTGAATGGAACTTTTGGTAAACATGGCCCGGATAGGAAAATCGCCTGTTGTTTTGTGCATCTTTCATGAGTGAACGTGACTTCCAGATATCGGCACTCAATTTGGACTCCTCCCCTTTACCAGCCGCACTCAGTAGCGCGAGCGTGGCGCTTCAACGATGTTGTAATTATTGGCCGCTAAGACCGTGTTTTAGTTTGCCAATAGTGCTATGAACAATTTCACGCATGTTCGACATTTGCTTTTTTTTAATTTGTTTGTTTGTTTGTTTTTGGAGGGGTTGCCACCGGTATGTCAAACTGGCGGGGAAGCTTAAACACCGTGAATAAGCTTATTGGTCATTCAAAAGTTCAGTTTCCCATAATGACGTGGAGCGTAAATTCAACAAGGACATGCTTGACCGCGATTTGCAATATCTGAACGCGTAATGGCGGCAATTCAGTCCATTTTAACCTGGTCAATGTTACACTATGTTGTCGATTGTCAACCGCAGCTAAATTAGCTTTACAAATGCGCTTTATCCGTTATAAGTATTTGGAATGTTCAGGTCAAAATAGGAACATGCGTAAATTCGTTTACTTGGATCTGAAAAACGGACTGTGCGAGAATAAAATTGCTCTGTCCAGCCAGTATCGTTGGTCCTGAAACTAAATTATAATTTGACCGGCTTTCAGTTCAAATTACGCTCGGTGTATCATCCCGTGATAATTTGGTGCAATAAGTCCGGATTTGGGACCTCGAGTATATGTGCAATCCCCTAATTTAAAGGGTCAGGTGTGTAACTTTTGATAATTTTTACACCATTTTTTGTTTGTAATATCAACTACAGTTTCTTGTTCAATTCCACAAAACATGTTAAATTGTGTTGAGCGCGTCAATTCAACCTGGACATGTGTAAAGTGCATTATCATTGTTGACTGGTGAATTCTGGTCCGGACTAGAATTTATACGAAAAGGTTCATTTTACACGTACACATGCTCTGTTGACAAGCTAACAAGTTTGTGTTCAGTGCTTTTGGGGAATGGAACATGAACCTGCAACTGGCATACATAACAAAAATAGTGAAAAAAATCATCAATCAAGTTACAGCTACTGGCCCGGCCCTTTAAACCATCGTTTCCCGAGGGACACCCTTTTGCCGTTGTGGAGCGTCACAGATGAGCGGTCAGAAACTATCGTATATTACCCGGCGCCCATGGACATTCTCACGGCTCTCTCTCCCGCCAGACGTCTTCCTCCTTGGCGCGATGCACCGTGCGAAATAACAGCTGACGAAGTGGAAGATTTGAGAGGTCGTTCTCAGTAGACGCGCCGCGTCCACTCAATAAGCGTCCCTTGATGTAAACCAGAATCCTCCAGGACGTGGTTGCTCCGAAACTCCGGGTGTCAAAAGACTCGAAAATGGAACAAATTATCTCGTTAACACAATTACACAAGGCTAAGAACCGCGCCGAGTCCGTTGCAATATCGTCGTAAATGTGTACTTTTTCTGTAGTTACGACACGTTCTGACGAAACCGAAAAAATGAAGCCGCGTCTAGGAGTAGATTTACTAAGAAATTGATTTTGCATGGACTGTGTTTGAGAGTTGAAGAGAAAGTGAAATTTGTTGACATCTCTTTTTCGTGAAAATCAACTGCAAATTTTCTGTATAGATCATTAACATAGGACAGGGCGCCGCCATTTTTATACACAAGATATATCAGTCTTATGCGAGTTGGTCCAATTTCTTATTTTAAAAAAACACCGTCTTCATAGTTTTTCTTCGTTTCTTGACGCAAAGTGCTGTGAAAAATTAAAGCGTTGCTTTTCAGATGAGCGTGTTTCCTTCAGGAGACGAAATTTTCAAAAGGACGATAATTCCCTGGCACAAGGTGCGACTAAATTGGCATCACACAAATACTTACACGTGTTTAGGAATTCCTGTGATTGAGGTCAGTTTTACCATAACCTATCTGTCATTCCCATTTTCCAAACTCAATTACATGTGCCAGGTCGCTGCAGACACGCAAGAATATATAGACGCGACCAAGCGAGACCGCATTCCGATACCCGTTTTGTCTCATGGGCAAAAAAGGCAAGATGGTCTCTGCGGGGGGTCATTAAACCCCCCATGGTGTCAACTTATGAGGCACAAAGGTGAACTACTTTACCTGTACACTTACGAAGTTCATGCAGTCAAAATCCCTGTGATACTTTCTATCCTAAACAGCTCCATTGTGAAGATTTGGGGTGAAAGTAGCACTGCGGCAAAGTTTCACATTACACAGCGGGAGCACTTTAATTTTTGAATGATTGCACCGACAACGAATTTTCGAGATAATGCAGACGTCAAAATTACATGAAATGTGTGTCACTGATTTTGGCGCCCTTTTTGACGGCAGACGACACTATCTCATTGGCATTCTAACGATACCCAACGCTGTCTCTTCATTCTTTGGGGGTATTGTCTAACATTCATGATATATTGCTATCCCTCGAAGCTTTTCCGGTTAACACAATGAGCTAACGGAAAACATTCATTGGGTCTTTCAGAGTACTCGGAAAGGTCCCCCGATTAGTCTTTCCATGGCCTAACGTTCATGTAGGTATCTGCTGAGCGAGTAGTTGAATGTTTGTGTAAATCGAATGATTGACGCAGCGCTTCTGTATGAGTCCCTACAGAGCAGGTATGTGGGTGTAAAAAACAGTGTGTGAATACAGCAAACCTGAGAAATAAGCAAGAAAATGCTACTTTTCGTTGAACTTTTTAGATTAACCTTTGATTTTTTTTCTCAAATGAAGTCGTGGGTAGAGAGGGAGGTGAGTGCAAATCGATTTACGGTGAAGCGCGTGTGTGGGTGGAACGGATAACACGCCATAACCTTCCACGCAGAAATCTTCACATTTGGAATATCGCTATTCTGCGTTTTCTGAGAGTTTCGGGAATTTTCATTCTCCCACTGAAGCCTAGTTTAGAGACACTGGGAAAAAAGTGTCACGCATGAATTTTATCCTGTTGCTGTTTGCTGGTGTTGTCGCATTCAGTCTAGCTCCTACCTACATTGTCAACAGTAGTTCCGGGCCACCGGAAGTTACAGTCTATCAGATGTGGATACGATAGGGACTTCTGAATAGGAATCGCTCTGACACCTTGGCATTTCGAATGCTTCCCACAAACACGGAAGATTGGTATCTCTGAAAGCTGCTGGTAGCAACGAACTATTGATTTTGGAGGAGGGGCTGTGATTTCTCCCACATCGAAACGATTCTTCGGTCCTGCGAACACCTTACGCTTTCGCGAAGTTCAAAGACAAAAGAAAACATGGATTAAGGGTCCATTCTCCAATAACCTTGAACCGTCGTAAAAATCTTTCCAAAATACATGAAAATGAAGAAAACGGAATTTTAAAGTCACACACTCTGATAAAAATTGCATCTGTACAGGCAATAACCCCTAAAAGTATATCGGTTTGTCCCTAATGCTAAGTGAGCTACTCCTGATGGTTTCCCATTTTCTCACGGATGTTCCCGTCCTAGGTAATTAACACAACAAAAACAAATTTGAATATAAAAAAACGCCATTCATCCGAGCAGTAAAAAAAACAAGAGGGTTTTCCCACCCTAACATGCACACACAACGAAAAAATATCTACGTTTTTATACAACAGACCTATTAACAGGTCGTTGACCGATCTCCTATTTACGCGGGCGAGTTTGAATGGACTTGGATTCGTCCGCCAATAAGCGATGACGACAATTGCGTTCCATACTGAAAACACACTTGTGAATACTATGATGCATGCAGGTATCTCTTTTATACCTCAAAGCATGGAGGTAGGTAGCGAGGCTACCCACAGGTGGTTATTGTCACGGAGGTCCACATCAACGGCGTCTATCGACTTGGTGCACGAGGGCGGATTGGGGACCTCCATGCCGCGCGGTTCCCTCCCTTCAGAGCAATCGGCAGAGGGCATTCGATTGTCAAAGGTGTTGTACGGGTTGGTAACAGTATTGTCGGACATCAGGGATAGTTCTGGCACCTTGTGTATCACTTTCACCATTCCTGTTTCTCAGAACGTGTCGGCTTTTTTACATAACCTGTCGTTTCGGCGCATCATGGAGGTAGCATATTGCATCTACAGACATTCTAGAGAAAGTGATGCACCTTTACGTTTGCATGTCGCAAGTGTAACTGCAGAGCAGTGTCTGTGTCGAGTTCGGTCATAAGCATGTATCAGTAGTGAATACTAGTGGACATCCAATTGAAAACATTTTCTTCTCATGCGATCCATCTGTTATCAATGATCTGTATCTTTCAGTTGGCCCAGTCCATGGCTCCACGCAGTTCTAACGCTGACCATAGAGGTAGCACACAGATCCGATATGTAGTTCTCCGACGAAAACCTAAAAAAGGCCATCCTTGATGGTTGAAATTACGTATGTGAAAGTGCTCGATGAATGAAGTCACCCAAAAAATTATGATGCCTCCAAATTTTGTGGAGGGACCGTGCCTATTGTAACTCTGGCACACGATTCCCATCGATTCATACCGTAGCAAATATACACACGAAGCCTTATTTTCCCTGGCAATGCCAATTGTCAATGCAAATCCGTATTAGAATGGACAACGAACCACGCTAATCAGACTAATTCAGGGGTATAGACAAAACCAAAAAGTTGTAAAAGACAGATGTGACGAGATGCGACAACGAACTTTAATTTTCGGGGGGACACCTGTTCAATTTAATCCGGATTAACATTGTTTTACATCACCACATCTGTGCCTTTCGAATCTGTACAGTTCAATCCGAACAAGAAAACCACGTCAGATTCTATCACCGTACCTCCACGACACAAGCGACAACTATTGCTACTGTGTTCGCTTGTGCAAAGCCAAAATGCCGTAGACACCTCCGTGCTTAGAGGCTCTGAAATAAAAGAACTCGGCCTATTATAAAATGCATAGATGCCAAAAATTAGCCAGCGTGCCAATGATTAGCCAATCAACCATCGCAGTGTACGCAGATTCTCCACTGAAAAGTTCGTGGAGGAACTGACACTCTTCCTAAAGTGCGGGGATGGATAGCTTTCGTTTAATATCGTGCATGGGTCACCTGCACGTCAGTTCTTCCTGCGGTATCTCATAAATTACTTTACCGAACGAGAGGTAGATATGTGACGGGCCGGTGCGCTCACGGAAACTGCCGAACATCTGTGGCAATGAGAGCGGTCAGTCACATATGCCCACACATGTTTAACGCAATGACGAAAAGATGAGTGTTTACTGAACATACACATTCGTCAAAGAAGCCCGCTTCTCAGGCAGTCAGCAGCTGATACAAACGCACTGGCATATGCAATGGAGGTATATTTTACCTCCATGTGTGTGCACACATTTGTACGCGTCGAAGCCCAAGTGTGGTGGAAAAGTTGCGTCAGCTGGCTGTGACCACGGACGAACAACCGCATACCTCCACGCTGTGACCTCGTTCGAGGTCCCTAGTGGTTGTCTACGTCTGGCACTGAGCACTTTTGCTATTGGCACAATCGGTGTTTCTCAGACACGTGTCTTTCTTATTACATTACGTTCTTCGGTCAAAATAAAAGCACGAGGCGAGTCGGATGGCAACATGAAACTCCGTTACCACCGTCAGTTCCTGTGTGTTTCGTCCGTCATACCTGTTAACCATCAACGGGTGACAAGGTCATCAACCTTCCCTGCTTCAGCAGAATCTACTCGGCAACTCAACATTTCATCTCGTTAACTGGACAGGCATTGCACCTGGGGTCACTTCAAGAATGGGCGTGTTGGGTCCACGGTACGTACGTGGTATGCCCGCTATGTCCATACCTCGGTATCACTGCACGAACCTTTTTTTAATAACGAGTAAGCTTATAATCTCCCCCCCCCCCCGGGTGAAAATGGGAAAAGTTTTCATTAATCGTGAGTATGGTTTCCATATACCTGCGGTCTGAAAGAAGTATCAATAGTTTCTTGCTTATATCATAGACTCTGGAGAAAAACTCTAGGGTCTATGACTATATACTTCAACAGGAACATGGAGGTGGTGTGCACTACCTATATGTTTGAAGCCATCGGTGTTGTGGCTAGCATTGTCTCTAGATTCCCAGGTCTATTATGCCTTCCATCATTGAAAACCGCGCGAGGTTAATTTTGCATTTACCGCCGATGAAACGGCTACCTTCTCAAAGCCGTCTCTCGCCGAGACAATTGCGTTACGTCGTCTTGGAATACACTTATGTTTACTCGTCCGTTGTCGTAGTGTTTACTTAAAGCCGTTCGAGGGCCAGAAACGGTCAACCGTTCCAAAAGCAGTCACAAATATATCACAAATAAATGACAAATATATATACCATGGAGGTAGCAAACATATGAGAGACAGACAGAGACAGAGACAACCGTGGAACAGGTATTTCCTTACAGAATATGAATGTGAAAAAATCTAGCAAGCAAAAGCGTATTCGCGCCCACGATGACCGTGCGTACACTCATCATAGCCTGCAAAATCTCACGGACGGTGTTTCCCACGAGGAGTGTGTTACGTAATGGCGATTGTCGTGGCCGAATTTGACTGAGCATTTTGAAAAACCCTCTCTTCTGTCTGGATATCAAAGTGACTTTAAATAAGCCACCATTATTGGCATAAAGACACGCTCGGGCCCTTTGTCCTGTGTGTGACGTCAAACTGTGACAAAAATCTGCAACTGTTGCAAGCCGTTTATGGTCGGCCGGCAAGACGATAACTGATTTGATGACAAAAGAACAGCGCGGGAACGAACAGCTCTTTCCCATACAAAACACGGGATATATGTACCCATGGATGTAAAAATAGATCATGATGTACCCATAATTGTTTGTGTGTAGAGATTTGTCGGTAGAAAAAAAATGGCAAATATCAGCGGCTACCACTGGGCAGTGACTTTGAGGAACCAACAACAACTTGTGAAAGGAAGTACATATTTGACCCTGCTAGATTTTAAAATTCTTTGACTTTTTGTGAAGGTGGCATAACAGCACCGCGTGTACCATGTGTACCGGGGGTCGTTCAAATTTTTACTGTTTCACAACGCTTCTTGTGGTGTGCAACGGGCGAAGTAATTCTTAAACAAACTTTGCGGTCAGCTCTGTGCCGCCTGTATATGTTTTGGTGTAGAGATGGGATGAATGTGTGTGTGTGCGTACACCCGTTATCTCGATCGGCCTGACCGTATTCAAGGACGCGGTGTGAATGCAATTATCGGTGGGTGCAGTTTCGTCAGCCAAAAAAATGTGCTGGTATGAAAATGAACGCCAAAGCTACACAGATACCACAATCCCGATCTTTAAGTTTGCATAGAATTTCTTTGACAACGCATACTTTTGATGCCACTTAACACTTAAAACAATATTTGGCTCGTATTCTACACAGGTGGGATTGAGTAGCTCGTTTTCCACGTGGCCGGCGTGGGAATGTTTCGCTGTGTGGACACAGATTGGAAGTTAATAGTCCATCGGTAGCGGAGGTACTGATCTTCAATATGAACCAAGCATTGGCCGTTGATTAAGTCAAAATGTGCGATCCATCTGTTGATTTTGATATACCTTTCATTATCTCCCCTCCCTCCTCCCCCTCCCTCTCTCTCTCTCTCTCTCTCTCTCTCTCTCTCTCTCTCTCTCTCTCTCTCTCTCTCTCTCTCTCTCTCCTTTTTCCGTTCGAATTCGTTACGCTATTATTTATCAGGTTTTCACAGATATTTATCATTTCCTTGACGGCGTACGTCGAACGTCGGATCATAAAACATGGGTATTATAAGTTACAAGAAAGTGAGATTGCAAACATTACCTATCGCACGACCTCTTTATATATGTTTCGCGCGCTTAGTATCATTCTAAATCTTCTCTTTCTTGCGGTTTCGTGAACGTGAGGAATATGCAGTACACCTCGAAAGTGAAAGACTAACACTTTTGCTCAAACTTTCCTCAAGGAATCTTTCGATAATTTTCTTTCCAAATCAAGAATAAAAATCGGCGGTCACCGCGAAAATTTTGGTACTAGAGAAAAAATGATCCAAGATTTACCAATATCTGAAATTCAAAATGGCCACCACCCCTGTGTTAACTCTATGGAGAAAAATAAAATATTCAATTTTTGAAAAAACTAAGAGGATAAGAAGTTTTCTTACACCAAGAGCTTTAAAATAAACCCCCACAAGTGGTAGATCAGAAAACAATTGTAAAACTTACAGAGTCCGATCTCTGTCCTCGAGGCGCATTCTACCTTAAGAGAAGAAAAATCATGATAATATTGTTGAAAGTTACAGCTATTGTCCCTCATCTAAAGCAGAGTGCGCCTCGGGGATAGATATTCGGAGGCTCAAATTTTTACAATATTTTTCTGGTTTACCGCTTGTAGGGGCTCATTTTGAAGCTCCAAGAGTAAGTAATGAAGGTTTACCGTCTTATTTTTGTGAAAATTCTCCATAGAGTTAGGACTATATGATGAAGGCCATTTTGAATTTCAAATATCGTGGGTTCTTGTTTCTCTAGTTCCACAACTTGAATTTGCACGGAGATCCCTGATTTTCATTCTTGATTTTGAAAGTGAATGGTTGAAAGTTTCCTTGAGGAAAGTTTGAGCAAAACTTGAAGTCTTTTACTTTCGAGGCCCGTACTGCCTTAGTTAAAATCCAATAGGCTTCTAGCAGAAATGTTGGGCAAAACCAGTGTCGCTACAGACTTCTAAATCCAGTCCAGGGAACTATGAGGTACATACT
This sequence comes from Ptychodera flava, assembly GCF_041260155.1. Lineage (NCBI taxonomy): Eukaryota > Metazoa > Hemichordata > Enteropneusta > Ptychoderidae > Ptychodera > Ptychodera flava. The sequence continues at coordinate 15,351,005 of NC_091943.1, forward strand.
GACGGTGACAAATCGCACGACTGACGTCAAATACTGAACGACCGTTAAGTTAGAATACGCCTCGGTATCAGATATTCGGACTCAAAAACTTGTACAGTATACAGCTCTTTTGATCTACCACTTGTGAGGGTCCATTTTGAAGCTCGTGGAATAAATGAAGTTTTCACCGATTTATTTTTTTGTGAAATTGGAAACTTCACCTTTTCCTCAAAATTGATGGCGCTGGAAACTTCACCTTTTCCCCAAAATTGATGGCGCCATTTTGAATTTCAAGTATCGGTATAAGTAGTGAGTAGTTGTTTAAAAGTACCAAATTTTGCACGGTGACTCCTGATATTTCTTCTTGACCCTCGTCTTCGAAAGCTTCACGCGCAAACTTTGTTTCTATGAAGGGGGTAGCGGGGGTAAGAGTTCTCCCCGATGGCCCTACACGTTTGTAAAAATTCGTGGTATCTCTTGTAGTGGAGAACGGAATATCTTCAAGCTTGAAGATCACACCTGAGCAGCTGATGAGCTTCATAAGGGTAACTAATGTGGTAATTTCAGAACAACTACTTGTATTTTTTTATAATAAAAATATCATGCTTTAGTCTGAACAGAACATTTTCCTTCCTATATATAAAAATCACTAAAATCAAGAAAAAAATATTGCATTAGTCTACTTGTTCAGAGGTGATCCTCAAGATTCGAATGATCGATAGGTGGGAGGCTATATATTTTTTTCGCGTACCTAGGGAGTCTCATTAATATCGAAACTAACAACATGATTTCCTCAATCGGTATCAAAATCTCCCTGAGCAAGCACTTATGACATGCGATAAGCGCTTTGTTGTTAATGAACATTACAGCTGAAAATTACTCGACATTTATCTAATAATGCATTTATTACGCATCGGTATGCCATCGTCCTCGAGAAGAATGTAAAGTTTTCTACGATAAAAATAAAAACCCGTCGGTTATTTCCTCACTTTAGTGGATGCGTCAAGTTTTTACCGATTTCCATCTTTTGATCTGAGTGTCGATGGTAGAAACTTGGGATGGGAGAGCTGAATGGATCAACCATTGCGTTCTATGGGGGGGGGGTCAAAATGGTGAAATACTGAGCAAAATATTGCTAACTCAAAACAATTTTTCTAGATATGTTTTTTTTTAACTATATTTACGGGATGTGTAATTCTCTTTAGGACGGAAGGTGGCAAGCCCTCAGTAACATTTTTACAAATTGTCAAATTTTGAACCGGGAAAAACTGCATGTCGATATCGACAATTCGTTCTAAAGATCAAATGGTCCCATAATTTCCATCCGACTTCGCAAAGATTTAATAAATATGAGTCTTTGCTTAGTCTGAAGTTCAAGGCTTCTCCGATGACACTGCATTGTGGGTATTTCTCCAACAGCGGAGTGACTTCTACTTCACGTTACAGCATCGTAACACACGCAGACGACAATCTTGACTTTACACGATTCTCCAAAATCGGTACGATTTGGCAGCTGTCACTCACACGTATTTTGTTACCAACGAAAAAAATCAAGGGAGGTTGGATCATTTGCAGTCTCTCATTGAGTGAATACTGCATTTGGTTTATTGTGGGTCTGTCAATTTATAGGCAGGAAAAATCACCAGATTCGCATTTCATTTCATTTCATTGCACCGTGGCGATAGGCAGGAAAAATCACCAGATTCGCATTTCATTTCATTGGACCGTGACGATATATGACTCATCTCATGGTGAACTTCGGAGGAAACACTTCTGCTTGACCAAAACCCCAAGCTGACATCACTGAAAATGCCGTTTTCGTCTCATAGGAGGTGGCACAAAAAGGTCATTGAGTGCGCGACCGTGAGTGGGAACGATGGCATCTGTTGCGTTCATCGACACACATAGCGCGGGAATAGGAGACACCTGTTCTCGGTTCCGCTCCGGTCGTCGTTTTACAAGAGGAACGTGAAGGCCCGGTCCTTATAAATATATCATGCGGAACGGCCAGCGACGGATTTCAACAGCGACGGTTAGACACAAAGTCATGTTTGAGAACTACGTGAGAAGTCAGGGACACTCGTCGGTTATGAGGCCAGGCGTTACTGCACATAGCCCAGACGCTGTTAGACAGCCTGACAGGCTAGGCATCGACTGGGCGACAGCGGCCTGTTTGACCAGGGTGTTCGATCCAGGGACCGACCTCGTTTTCTATATTTTCTGGGCCATCATCCTATTCAATAAGGCTATGTTGAATTACTGTACTTGGAACAGGTGAAGTATGTTAACTAAAACTGCGTACCACTTCTAGTGTACAGTTAATTCATGCGGGTTGTTTTCATCAAGTTGTGTGCTTCGCTTCACACAGAATCGAGTTAAACACCGCATTATCCCATCAGAATGGGAGGTGCCCTCAGTCTGCCAGGAGAATCGGAAGATATATACCATTATAATCGCCCCCTAGAAATTACGACTGCGCTCCTGTTTAGAAATGCCACCGGGCCAAACAATGGGGTATTTTACGGCTGACGTGTTTTCCCATCGCAATTTGCAACAACGTGAGAATTTCTCGCCTGGATCTCCCTCGGCTCCCGATCGTTCGCTGGCTCTATTGTCTTGCGAGTCAAACTTGATCGCTGTGCCCGGCATTGCGCAGGCCTTTTGTGACGTGTAAAGATTGAGAAGGGAGAGGAAAGGGATGATTTACAAGGCCTTAAGTAGGACGCCATTTTTGGAATATCTACCAAGAGGGAAAAAGAAACCCTCGTGAACAGACTCGAAGGTCGAAGTTTTAATCGTGTTTATTCATTAAGTAACTTCAGCTTTATGAAAAACGTCGTCACTTTTATCCTACTTCAAAAGTCAAGTCAATACATTCAAATTTCTAATTCAAAATTCAAGTTCCATGTGTCTCGTTGCCATAGCCACTGTACAATTACGACTTACAGTACGGATGTCTATATTTTAGCCACCTTTGTTGGGAATCACGCGTATGGTGTAGCAAATTATGCATTGGGCGTGTAATTAATTCGGCGTGTCTTTCATTAATCCTAACGATTATAGATGGACCTGTGATATTAATAAAGGTCAAGACTTGAACTTGGTCATTCTAAGACGCAACACAAAGCAGTCTCTGGCCATTCTGTCTCTCTCTAACCTAAGCCTATCCCCAAGTGAGTACCCCGCAACCTTATCGTCAGTACCTGAGAAATTGTAGGTCAGAAATGAAAGCTGTAGCCGTGACGCCCTATGATGCTGTAGTTCAGACGGGCAAACTGTAGAGTTGATAGAGGACACTCTAGAAGGTCAGTCGTCTTCCCGGTAGTTCAGTCAGTGTTTGATGAGATTGGCCGACAGGCTGAACTTGAAGTAGTTTGCTTCCCTTCTGCAAATTTAGTACAGTTGCACCTGAATAGCATTCTACACTCAGTGAGGGTTTGCTTTAGAGTATTATGCGCCTCGAAAGTGAAAGACTTAAACTTTTGCTCAAACTTTCCTCAATGAATATTTCAACCATTCTCTTCCAAAATGAAGAATAAAAATCGGGGTTCACCATGCAAATTTTTGTACTAGAGAAACAAATCACCCAAGATTTACCGAGATTTGAAATTCGAAATGGCTGCCATCCCTGTGTTAACTCTATGGAGAAAAATAAAATTTTCGATTTTCGAAAAACTAAAACGGTGAAAGGTATTTTCATACAAAGAGCTTTAAAATGAGCCCCCACAAGTGATAGATCAGAAAAGAATTGTAAAATTGTGAGAGTCCGAATATCTGTCCCCGAGGCGCATACCTTAACATAAGATCTTCGAGGTTTTTTCACTAGTCTTCGATAGTTTCTGAGAAATCTGTCTTCCGATTTGTCAGTTCAACAGTTGGGCGATATTATGGTTCATTCATTTGCATATCTAGATATCTCCCAGTGGGCAAAGTTGTGAATTTTTTTCATGGAAATCTTTTCATGTTAAAAGTCAAATGACTTTGTTCCGTCCGAGGGTTCTGGAGGCTATTGTGCCGATCATTATTATTATAAGCAACAATCCCCTCAAAAGGCCCGGACGGTGATGAGCAAATGTGACGGCCTCGGACTCGGGTACGGGGCTCATGCAATTGTGGCGCGCACTTTGTGTTGAAAACCAATTTAAGGTTTGTAACACATTTTAAATGAGTGTGCTGGTCATTTTTGTACATAACCTCCATGACCCTACCTTTCGTCGAGTACCACAGTATAGATGAATTCAGTTCAAAGAAACGGAAAGTGCGACACTCTGAAATACTTTGATGGAATCTGTGACCTAACAAGAAAAAATATATAGAATAGAAGTACGGGTGCACGCACGAACGGTATAAATACAGAGTGTACGTTCCATAAATACACTGAGCATGTATTTTGAATGAGTGCCTAAATCATATTCGTACGCTTGTTCTGATTGTCGGTTTTACACAGCATTACTCATTGTCGTAAAATATCGTTAGTGATTATTGTTTTCTTAATCGAGTGCGCCTGGATCATCCCCATCCCCGCCCACTTAAGTTACACTAAGAAACCATCTAAACAGCTCTTCAAGTTGAGGGAATGGACCCGCAGAGATGACATCATCAATCAGGCTGATGACATAACGTCGATAATGTTTCAACTCACTGCCACATTTAAGCATTTATGTAGCGCGGGAAATGTTCGACATTTGCGCGTAATTTGTCATTATCATGTATCTTTCTCAAACATCGATTACGTTGTTGGTTACAGCGACAGGGATGGTTTAATGTACCGGTAATTGAGACGGGCGGTTGATACGGTGACCCGTGTGATTGTTAATGTTAACTTGACGTAATAATGTGAAACTGCACATAATCTGTATTTACTCCTCTCCTCAAACAGAATAGAAACCTGCAAATAACATCAGATCTAAGAGCACCGTCCCTTAGTACCGCGGCATCATGATTCCCTAGCTAGCTCTGTACCGGTGACAATTAAAAGCCATATTATTTACATTCCCGACGTCTGATACTAGACCGAGCAGAACCCATATTCTTACATTCTCGCATATTTTTTAACCAATTATGTAATTGGTGTATTTTCTGCCATCGTTATGTCAAGTTTGTGTTCGAATTTCAACCATTCCGTTCGACGGTTTTGTCACAACAAGGTCAAACCAAAATTATGAGTTGGACATAGAATGTAGGCCTATGTGCGGATTATATCGTAGCTAGCCTGTTCTATATCGGATGTGACTCTTTCCTAAAACACTATTGTGAGCAAACCCACCCTACCCATAAGACGTACGGAATTATCCCAACGATTGAGTCGATCAGGGCGCTGAAAAGATTCACCTTTAACCCACATTTTGACATTATATACGTTACTATGACGTGTATACACATGCTTGAATAAAATAAATGGTATATCGATCGGCGAGAAGTTTGGAAAACTGACAAATCTAGGTTTTGTGGATGAGCTGTAACCCGGGATACAGACAGGGACAAATCGCATCCCATTGAAATGGAGACAATCGATCGACGGGCCAGAAGCCGCCCATCGACAACACCCAAGCTGACGGGCGCCGGGGTTAATCCCGGGACGTGAAAAGATGGGAACTAGCAGATTTTGTGTTGTCAGCATTTTCCAATCCAATCTTAGATCAAACTTTTTGGTCGAGTGTGGGATTATGTATGCATGTCTCTATCGTCTGGCATTCTCTCTCTCTCTCTCTCTCTCTCTTCTCTCTCTCTCTCTCTCTCTCTCTCTCTCTCTCTCTCTCTCTTCATACCTGCTGCACTCATTTCGGCATCCAAACATTGATGAGCATTCTTTTCTCATTCTAACAACATTAAAACATGTTGATCGGAAGTAGGTAGCACTTCAAAACCAAGTATGCACACCAGGTTGACTTCTAATTGACGACAGGTATTGCAGTGTTGATCACAAGGCCACATTTAGCTAAATCATCGACCCTAGAAAAATGGTTCTATGGCTAATTGACAAAGTTTTTAGAGTGTCAGAAAGATTTAACGAGGTTTAACGAGGTATGTAAGTATCTATTACGGTAAATAATGACTCGTTGATCACTGTATGCAAATATCATTAGCTTGGTGCAGAATATTACGGCGTTTAATGTGTATTCAAAATGAGGGTGTTTGCAGGTTGGTGCCAGCTATTGCACATGATGCGATTGTGTCAGCTACTGAGACGTGAAGTTGGCGCTGATTGTGTTGACGATATTATTGGTCTTATCGGTAATGTCCACGGCGGCGACGTTGGTGGTAGTGGTGCTGACGATGGTGGTGATAATAATGGTGGTGATGATGATGATGCTGATGATGTTGGCGGTGCTGATGATGATAATGATGATGATGGTAGTGGTGGTGGTGATGATGATATTGATGATGATGATGATTATGATGATGATGCTGCTGCTGCTGGTGGTGGTGGTGGTGGTGGTGATGATGATGATGATGATGATGATGATGATGGTGGTGGTGGTGGTGGTGATGAGATGATGATGATGATCATGATCATGATCATGATCATGATCATGATGATGATGATGATCATGATGATGGATCCAAAGAAACATGTGATCAGTGCAAGGTTTTTACGGTGCAGCCTGGGCCTTATTCTTGGCAGGATCGGTTTATGATCGATCGCCTTTAGAAGAACTAATCTTCCAGTCAGGAGAGAAAAAAATGAGAAGATAAAAAATCCGCCAAATAACGGTCAATATCTGTCATTATTTGCTTTGGTTTCACAGGTCGGACGTCACGTGAACAACTGCAGAACGTGATGACCCACACTGAGTCTTTCATATGGCATGCCCTATTTTAGTTTAACCAAAAAAGAACCAATCCTGTGGATTGTTTGATAAATTCTAAAGTACCTTAGAATTCGAAGAACTTAACAGTTTTCAAATCCTCCCAGCAATTATTAACATGTCGCACGATCCACGCTGAAAACTACACCCGATTGTGCATAAGGTAGTACGCGACTCGAAAGTAAGAGACTTATTTTCTCAAACTTTCAACCATTCTCTCACTTAATCAAGAATATAAATCATGGGTAACCGTGAAAAAATGATGTTGATACAAGAGGACAAATCACTTTAAATTTATCAGTATTTAATATTAAATATGGCCGCCATCATCTGGGGGGAGATTTAAATGTTCGATTTTCAAAAAACTAAAACGGTAAAATATTTATAGTGAGCCCACACAAGTGGCATAAATTATCAGAAATATATTGTCAAATTCGAGAGCTCAAATATCTTTCCCCAAAGCGCATTCTACCATAAGTGAGCGACAGCCGTTCATTTTGAGGTGTTCAGTTCGAGAAAACTTTGCCTAGATTTCACATCTTTGCCCCGACAGTCGCACCAACATCAATAACGACCGCTCAGCAAACACAACCAGCAAAACGCGGGTTTCCAGACAATCGTCCGTACGTGTTGCCAGTGTCCGAGGTATTTGCACGAATTTCGAAACTTTTTGACCTTTGCGGGAAAGCTAACGTAAACTATAACAGTACGAATTGACTTCGATGACTACGCATTGAGTAGCATGTTCTCAATTCTGATGAATTATTTTTTTCCGCCTTTTTGTGTCATTTATTTGTGATTGGTTAATTTCTGTTGCAAAGATCTAACGGACCGCTTGACAGCTTTTGATTGGAGGAATAATTTATACAAGCTTTCGATTTTTGCAGTCTGAATAGAGCGTGACGTTAGCCCCAAGAATACAGTGTCCTACGTCCGCGGTGTAAAAAGGGGAAGTGTTACGGCTTTAGAGTCAGGAAGGAAATAGAATATAAATCAAACGCCACCATACTTTCAAACCGTGACAGTGTTGTGGGCCCTCTACAATACACTATAATTTGCCGATCGGAGTTTGGAAGCAAACGGAAGATTCATTGTGCTTGAACGGCCAGCCAGCTTGTCCCTGCTGATGAGTTTAAAATCCGTTCTCAGAGACGGAGGATAAGCAGATTGAGATAAACAGGCAAACGGATACAGGGGTTAGGACAGACAATAAGAGACAGGTATACAGGGAGACCCTGAGAGACGGAGGCACTAGAGACACCGTGAAAGAGTGAGTAGAGTGATGGTTACGTTCGAAGCCGTGCGAACTCACAAGGAGGTACAAACTGGTTTTTCATGGTTTCAGTTGGTTGTATCGTCGGAATCCATTCTGATGGATGTTATAATACTCAAGAAAGTGACCGTTGAGTCGTTCATGGTAAAACCGTCACAATGTATTGAGGCATGTGCATGTCACACTGTGACTTGATGCGGACCGGGTGCTCGAAAAAAGGTGCCATTGATGTCAACGACAATGTTCGTCAAGTTTGGTTTGCAATTGGATTGGTGCGTTTTGATTGCAACTACGATCGGTCATCGACATTTTCGCAGCTGGACTTAGTTTCAACATACCAGTATCATTGACAAGCTTTTGGGAGGGGAAATCGAAGTTTCATTCGGGTTAGGTCAGCATAAAAAGGACGAAAATGACAAGCCTTGCGAATATAGATGAACAGAATGGTCGAACTCAAACACTTACACCTAGATCCGTTTGGATGTATGTTTGAGAGCGTAAAATAGGATGTAATGAAATTATTATGGAGGGATTGGAGTCAAACATAGATTTTCACATAGACCCTGAAAAACTAGTTTTTAGTACGACAAAATCAGTCCATTTATGACAATGGAAAACCTGTTCACCTGGACCTAGGTTTTATATATTTCCTTTCGATGGTCCGAACTATATCGATAAAGGTTCAACTGGCAGGGAGATGTCGTCCTCGATCTAAATAAAGAGCCAAAAATACTAACTTTTGTTGATATTGTAACTATTTTTGTTTTTAATGTAAACCATAATTTCTTTTTCTATTCCCCAAAGTATCATGCTGATATATAAAGTGTTCAGCTTGTCAACTCAGCCTACACATGTGTAGACTGCATTGTTATTATTGACAAGTGTATTCTGGTCCGGACTAGAATTCAAATGTAAACAATAACAGTGCATTTTACACATATAGACGCTATGATGTTAATAAGCTAATAGTGGGCGTTTCAACATTCTTTTGAGGGTAGAATAAGAAGTTGCAATTGATATACAATATAAAAATAATGAAAAATTCATCAAAAGTTGGCATTACTTGCCCTTTTATGGAAATGATGAATGAAATAACTTATTGATGTTTTGTCCATTTCATCTGTAACACCGACACAATCAGGTTGAATTGTCGATTAACGAAACAGTCCAAAACTACATGTAGCTTTGATTGCCTCTACAGCATGAAAAGTTTCAGTCATAGTGAGCCAACGTCATTAAAAGATGGCCATTAAATCATTCGAAAGGGTAGCCAGGATTGGGACATGCAAATTTAATTTCGCCACCGAAGATTTCAGGCTGTTTTTGATGAAGGGACACTTTTTGTCGCTTTCAAAACATGTTCATGATTTTGCGAAAACAGCATGTCTTTACCGATTTTCAACAATGATCACCCCGCATATAGACGGTCCCCTCCAGGGCTAGCTTTAATGGCCGGTCCATCCTCGTAAAGAAACTTTTCCCCCGATTGTCCTACAGGTAGTTTACGTAGTATGTGGTCGTCGTCATCATCATAATAATCATCATCATCATCACCACCACCATCATCATCATCACCAACATTATCACCACCACCATCATTATCACTATCATCATTCACATCGTCACCGACATCACCACCACCACCACCACAACCATCATCATCATCATCATCATCTTCATCATCGTTATAGTTGTTGTTTAACAAAATCTCGCCACGTCATCGCATCTCTAGCTAGCATTTACCGCGCACAACGGCACCTTCGTTAAACTGAAACCTGGCATTGAGTTAAACGATTGATTTTCAACCATCATGAACTGACTCCGCTCTATACCGTCGACATGCCACCGTCGGGTCAACGGCGAATGAAAATATTTGTGCCGGCAATTACATGAACCATCATCAACAGAAAAATCCTTGCGCCTTTTAAAACTGTCACTATTGATAGGTTGGCTCATAAATCAATGTATAATTTCACCAAAGAATCTCTCGTATCAGATGATCCAATTTACGTTACACGGCATACTTTCGGGTGACACATGTGACCTTAATGAGTCTCGGGGCTTATTTTACGCTCATCATCAGAGTAACCGTCTTTGGAGACAGGCAATGCTTCTCGATCAGCCAAGAAATCGAAAAGACAAACAAAATACACCTAAGAGAGTGACTTGTACCAGCAATAATTATTTTTTCGCGAGGTCAATGGGTCGTCGTCACTTACGATGTTGTAACATACTATGAAGGTCACCGTAATTTGTCATTCTGGTAAAATGGATATGAATGAATAGCAATTTTGTCGTTGATGACCCCAAAATATGAAAATTTATGGTAGCACTGAAATCGGTAACCGTTCAATGCATTGTTTTCAACAGCAGTTGCCCTTATTTACTGGAAATCATCACCTCGAAAACGATTCGAGTTTCCTTGTGTTGCTGTCAAAGTCGTATTAACTTCCTTGACCATGACACATACAGCAATACCTACTTTCTGTGTGTGCCGGATTGAAGGCGGCATAGATATTCGCTGATTTTGAACCTGTAAATTCGTACTTTCAGCGGACTGGACAAAATCGCGGATGGCTACGAGCGAGGAGGATATCAGAAATGCGCCATCTTTATGGGAGGCATTAGAAACGGTGAGAATTATTTTTTTACAACCCAAGTTATCGAACATTCGCATCATACAAACCATATATTGTAGTGAGCACAGTTTGAAGGGCTGGTTCAAACAGATGGAGATATATACGTTTTCGCCGTCGCCAGTGGAAACGCGCGTCTCGAGATACATTTTATTAGCTCGATGGGGGTCGGTGTTGAAGTCAAGCAGAGTGTCCGACATTCTTACGTCCATGCGCTCGTAGTATGCGAAACGGGGCAATGCCTTTCAAAGTCAACCCAGTGGTGTAGCCGTGCTCAGTTCACCAGCTTTCAAGAAATCGCTCTGCCACTTCCGTTTATATCGTGACCAAAGAAAATCAATACTTGTATAATACGCGTCCGTGTGACACCTTTGGTCATCGACGATTAACGGAAGTTTACGGCTAAACCGGCATTTGGGTTAGAGGCTGATTTCGAAAAAATATCACACGCTGTCATATTCCACTGACATTTTTTATCCCACTCGATTTCCCATCCTCATACTTGCGTCGTACAGATGACCTTTTTAATTCGGGTCCTGTTTCGCGTTTCTGTACTGCCGTCCAACTGGAGAATTCTCCCATACGAGATCGAGTTTCGACCTAGTATTTGAGAGCTGGTGTGTTTCTATTGTTCCTGGCCGGTATAGCCACGGTGTCAACAGTGCAGTAAAATGGCACGGCTAGTGTGACATTCCAGCGCACGAAAGCCTGCGTAGCAGATTTCACACATTGCCCGGCAAAACTTTATTGTGTGTGTATAAGTACGGTAATGTACACCCAGTCGGTTCCGGGGCAGGGCCAAACTGTTATCTGCAGATATGTCCTATTTGTCCGCCACTCGTAACCAGCTGACAAAAAAGCCGTACCACTGAAGAGAACGTAAGCGTACTTCGGATCGCCGTCCACTTTCGAGTAAATACTCCGACTTGCAGAATTCAGAGAGGTTTCTATGTTTGATCGACACTGGGCGGAGCTCTTGCAGTCACAAACAGCCACTGTTCTACGTCAATCACGCTCTGTTTGTATTTCTTTGAGAGGGTCGAGTTGAGAAGGCCCGCGGTCGACGTTCCCACGCTCCTGACATCATGAATCAACATCCTCTAATTAACAATCACTTGATGACGTCGGCCAATCAGAGCGCCGGACCGTGCATTACCCTACATAACCGCCCAATGGGTAGCGAGATTAACGCGGAGGTAAACAAAGGCGATTGGACCTTGGCGTGGAGCTAGCGCGATTCAAACTCTTAACACCCCAGTGTTATGATAATTTGCCCTGATGAATATTTGAGCACACCCCTTTGTAAGGAGAGGCGAGGGAAGTGTCGAGTCGGAACCTGAATACCAGCGCAGAGTCGCATAGCAGCGTGAGGACGAAGTTGCGTAGCTGACTTGTACCCTGTCTTCAGCAGTGTGGGAAGGACGAGATCAACTTCACTGACGGCTCTTGCATGTGCGAGCAGGATCGTTGTCAAGCCGGGAAGTCCGGAGCCGCGACGAACACAGAGTAAGGTGGTTACGGGGTCTTGGCTCTCAGTTGGTGCAACTTGTACTCGGTGGAACTCGTACGCACACACACAATGACGGCGCAGATACAGTCCCCATATCAGAAGGTATTCCAAGAGGCCGTGAAAAACGGAGACACCACGGAGCTAGCACGACTCTTGGAGACGTCAAGACAGGACGTGAACGTGAACCTGTTCGACTGCGAGGGCCAGACAGCGCTTCACCAGTCTGTCATAGACGGTAACTTCGAACTTGTCAAATTGCTCGTGCGGTTCGGAGCCGACGTGAAGTTGGCCAATCGCGATGGGTGGAACGCTCTTCACATTGCGGCTTATGGAGGGCATGAGGATATAGCTCTTTACCTTATCGCAAATCTGAACAGCTGTAAGAGATAGACTTCAGTGTTCTCTACTCAACAGATTCCCATGTGGAGTACCCATACAGTTTTCACAGACTTAGAAACTCGCTTGGCAGTTTAAAATTACGCTCGACTGTCGTCGAAGAGAAAGGGGGTGATGAGAACACACCGTACACAACCGGACTATACTTTGGCCCTACCTGCGTATTGATAATGCTACGGAGCCTAGCTCCACGGTAGTGCTGAGAATGACAAACAGTATTTTGTAGACGTACAATGTCACTTAGGGATTTGTTGACGGCTATCCTGTTACCTCACACACTAGTTCTACATATAACCGAATTCGTGGCATTACAGAAGAGACTTAGAAGTATTTCGAGTGCATTTTCCTTTGTCCTCAGACAAGGAGGGAAGACAACACCGGCCGGAGTACCGCCGTACAGGTCGCATAGTTCACGTATAATCATTGTAGAGACAACGGAGGCCATATTTGTTCACGTCGGGGTTGCCGTGAATGTTTTCGTCCCAGCGCAGGTCACGACGGAGTGCCACTGATTTTACGCCCATCGAACACCTCGCCACGTTGTCGTGGCAACCAGTGCCCGTCGCCTTGCCCCGCTGGGCGACCGACCTCGCCGGATCGAGCTGGAAGGTAACGAAACATGCTTGAAGAAACGGGTAATATGCACTTTAACAGAGGAATTGTCTTTCAGTTGTCGAACTGTTGAACGGGGTAGCCTGTGTGAAAACAGTGCGCAGAGACGAAAACGATCGGGACAAACAGGACCTCAAAATTCTGAAACTCTGCTCTCCTTGAATGCTTTTCCCTATGTTACAGCCTTCTGTGGAAATCGCCGCATACTGTCGCATTGGTCCCTAGAATGTTCACTCGAGGGCCTTGGACAAGACGCAGTTATGCAAATGTAACAGCGTAGATCTCGTGCCCCGTCGAGAGAGAAAACACATTAATTCTGAATCTGTAGTTGTTCAATGTAAGTTAACTTTTATTCACTTTACGACAGTCTCCATAGATGAAACCCGTCGTTACACGACAAACGCCTGGTGCTAGGAAAGACGTGGAAAACGGGACAGGGGGAATGAACCGGAACTCTTTTATAGTGAATGACAATTTTTAGAACTCGGTCGATTTCGTTGTAAAACCTCCGTACAAAGGGGGGGAGGATGAAAGAAATCTTTCAAAAGAGCGAATCTGAAGGAAAAAAAGCAGTTTGTTTCAAGAACGGCACCAAATGATAGTATTAACTCCAAGCCAAGGTGCACCAAGACTAGGAATGCCAACATGTACATAAAGTAATTTTCTTTGCTGCAATTGGTAGTTAATACGGAAGAGCAAACATAGCACAATTAAAAAAATTAACTACACTGTTCATTCAGGGCTTTGAGGACAGATTTTGCTGTACTATATGTATATTATGGAAATAATTATATATTTTCAACACGATAAAAAATATCTGTTCAACATTATTTTGTAAATCATATTTTCATTATTGAATTTTATTATAGATTCCCTATAAACCCGGAAATCACAGATATATATTTTTTATAAAGTGATACATACACTATAAAGTGAGGCACCCTCCAATGATGGAGACAATTGGTCCCTATGTCGTTATGGTAACGGGGAATCACGCAGCCCTCGCCAATGGCAGTGCGCCAAATAATCAGGGCTTGAATAGCGTCTTATTCTTTGACTGTATATTGTACGCAGGCCAGTTTTCCAGGGGTTTTGGCCCGCTCTCCTATACATCAAAGTACTGCTGTACTTGATTTAAACGTTGCTTAAAGCTGAAGTTGGGAGTTAATTATAATTTACAGTGTTTGAAATACGACGTACTCCAAATTGAAGGCCACGGGATTGTTAATTTCATTCACCGGGCATTCAAAACCAGGACAAAAAGTTCACAAAGGGGCACAAAGTTTGTGCAAGTTTTGTGCGACATTTTTTTAAAGCTCAGGATTGTTTGACCTGGACACAAAAGACGCCTGACTGCTGTTTTTTTACCCCCATAGAGCACGCTGTGGCCGATTTTTTTGTGTGCTACTGTCTTTTAGAGTTGAAAACCAGTTTGCAGTTCCACGGTTAACTCACAGTGAGCTGTCACTCACGTGTTTTTCTGGAAGACTTCAATGTGGCCAAAACAGTGGGCATGTTGTGTTGAAGAAAAGTAGATTTTAGAACTATTTTCGATGTATTTCGATGACATCTCATATTTAGCCTAGACCCTATTTCTTCGCTTTATTCGACAGTCTCTATGCAGTCTCACAGGTGGGACAACCTTGGCGGTATGGACGTCCCGTTTTTACCCCTACGGAACAACGATCAGGCCTATAGAATGTTTATGGGGAAAGAATTCATTCCAAATGCTACATCATGGAAGTAGGGACGGAGAGAGCCCGCCCCTCTACCTCAATGGTTGCATATATGTATGCTGGGCTTTCACTAGTTGGCCTACATTTTACAAACACCGACACCCTTGCTCAATTTTAAATACTTGTAGCGATATAAACGCCAGGAACCCGAAAATTTACACGTTGACAGAATCTAGAAAAGCTATATTTCTTTAAAAAAATATAGTTTGATGTGACATGCGGCTACAGGTAGGCATTGGTGGTCACACCTGTAGATGCTTAAATTAACTTTGTCGCATTCCAACATGGCAATCTTTTTCGTACCTGCATAGTTTGATCAATCTAGACTGTTACACGACTCTAGAAGTCATCCCGCTTTCCGTTTCCGGGCGCGGTCAAATCGAGGCTATCGACTCTCAGACATTGCAGTGTGTCGTGTTATGTGTGCCGCCATAGACTTGTCACTTCAGTAGTTTCTCTACGGTCTGTGGTGGCACCACAAAATTCCGATGTTGAATCAGTGGGTATTTTCTCGGTGTATGCTCACGGACCGCACACAATGCAAACCTTAGGCTTACATCTGTCATTGTCTATCTGTCCGTGTCTATGCCAAGGCTTTGACGTGTTAATGGGGCCATGGACCTTTTTACGTCCATGATGCGACCGACACATGTCGGCAAAATTCGATGTTGGTCGACAGCTGATGTTGATGGTTACCTGTTCGAGAGATTTGAACCTGTAAATGTCGATGGCTTGCCTCACACACACACATAGAAGTGAGAGTTTTAAGACATGGAAAAAATCAAAATATAAATAAGGAAGTTGATATAGTTCATTTATTTTCAAGTACTTTACTGATGAACGGGTTCCTGTCGATCTAAAATAACTTTGTCTGTGCTAAAATGCTAATGAGTATTATGAATGGTTATGTACAAACTCGATCTTGCTCCGATTAAATTTGACAACACGTATGTACCTGCCCATCAAGTGAAACATTCCCGATCGAATTCCACGACAAGACACAGTGCGATGATCGGTTGGGCGCCGTTTAGTTCAGCTATGTGGCACATTGCATCTTGTGCAAAATCCTAGACTGGTTGTCTGAGATAAATAGAGTATTGTGCCTCATTCTCTTTCAAGCATGCACCGCTAAAATCGTCCCCAGCTACACACACGCCTGGACTACTTCCGGTTACGTCCAGCGGGGATAGAAAAAGAGCTTACACCTATTCCTAATGACTGCTCCATATCACGATCCTAGGGCGGGAAATCTACGGATTTAAGTTGTGTGACCTTTAGTCGTGTTCCTCGTTTTTTGGAGGTCGTTTGTCTCGCTGAAATCATGACTCCCAGACTCCACCAACGTGAGCTAATTTACAGGTTTTCTTTTATTTTGTATTACTACTGCAAGCATTCCGCGAGATTAATACGAGACATAGCTTCAGACAATTTTCTAGAACCGTCTGCCAGAAAATAAGTAAAAAAGATGGCGTCTTGTTTTGCAATTTTCCTACATGTACCTTCTATATGAAGAGATTTAGTCAAGAGAGTGGTTCACCCCGCCAAGACTGGATGTCGGTTTCTCGTAATTAAAATATGCTTCTTCAGATATTATTTACAAAGCGAAGACTTATTGTACAAACTTTTTTATTGAAAAATTATAATTAAAAGGGAAAAGTTTGTTTGAATTGCACGAGTGTTTTCTTGCGTTCATGGTGCCCTTTCGTCGCCCCGTGCCTTCCTTGACCATTATCGTCAAGTTGTTAAAATAATAATTTGGAACCAAAGGATGTAGACGAGAAAATTAGCTGAAGTTGATGTATACCCGCACACCGATTCTGAACGAGGTAAATTTTCAGCTTCCGCCGGCACGTAAACAGGCGATAAACCTGATGAATACGCGTCTTGAATGCGTTTCTCTGTCCTGTGAAGGTAGCAACTGTGGAAATGTTGATCGTTTTCAGGAGCGTTGAAGTGGCAGCATTGCTGTATGGAGTTGTATGTGTGTGTGTGGATCCCTTGTTACAGTATTGAGGCTTTTAAAAATGGAGGTCACCCACACCGAACACGTGTCCCCATTCCCCATGTTTTGTCGGCGGCGCCTCGATAAACAGGTGCCTGGATGTTGGTGGGAGGTGACCCGGTAAAGGGAAAACATCCCCAAAAACACCGAGTGCATCGAAATCTTGCAACGAGGAGTATCGACAAGATTGTGCGAGTTGTGGAAAAGAGCGAGCCGAAAATACGCAGACCGTTTCCAGACAGGGACTATTTTTGCCTCCGTGAGAAATTCCTTCGGCCCATCATGCGGGCATCTAGTACATTTGGGGTCAACTTTTGGGGTCACGGTTGTACACTTTCAAATTGTGTCGTGGTTAATGGTTGCGCAGAGCAATGTAATAACGTGATTAGTGCTATACTGGCGCTGCTTTACTTCGCTACGTGATCGATCTCTCTCTTTAAAAGAAATCACAGTCCCTCCACCACGAAAACTAAAGGTATTTCCTGTTTATACAATTTTGCACGCTCTTTGTGGACTTGTGGCGCTGTTCTGTTCTGGAGATATGCTACAGCAAGCGAGAAAGCTGTAGTCACGAATCAAATGGCTGTGGCTACTTACAAGAAAGAAATTGAAAGGTTTTGAGCTGAAAATATCCTCGTCACTCCTCACATTGAATATTAAAAAATCATGAAGTAGAAAAGAGAACAAACTAGTGACGATGTGGGGACATACCAGGTAACATTTTTTCTTGAACTATTACGACAGAGAATAGAAATTCATGCAAAAACTATGCTCATTTTCCCCCTTGCAATAGAGTTTGCACTTGTCGTCTGCACTGGAACAAGTAGGCGCGTCCTGTGTTTTCGCGCGTTCAAATGTTTGGCAGACGACAATCAATGATTGCAGCCAGTCGTGCAGGAGAAGTAATGAAGTTCTGCAATACTCTCTCGGTATTTCTAACAATTATTATCAAAACTACATTTTCCTATGTCGATGTCGTTGGTGGAGTTTAAGCTTTCTGTCTGGTCAAACTTCCGACCGTTTACTTGCGACGAAAACCAGCCGATGTCAGTTGGATTGTCCATATGGAAATGTGTGTTCCTCTGCCAATTGTGATTGTTCAACAGTTTGGAAAGTAAAGAGTCGGGTCGAATTAAATCATGGTCTTATATCAAAAGTCTTGTGGTACGTCTATATGATTAGCTAAAGAAAGTCACAAACACAGAAAATCCCAATACAGTAAGCGCAACGTCCAAAATTGCAACGTCCTGATTGTTTGTTGACGGACTTACAATTCTGCGAAGAGTCCCAAACACATGGGGGTTTGTTTCGAAACAGATTGCATTGTTTCACGTTCACAGGATACTAGAAGAGAGGGAGGAAAGGGTCCCTAAACAACCAGAGCACAGCAATACATAAAAGGGTTTACTACACTGTAAACTTCTAATCGGGTATTTAAAGCGATTCCAAGTGGAAATTTTGTCGAAGTTGATCTCCATGTCAAAGGACAATGTTCCTCAATGCTTTATTTTGTCCACACCCAAATTAATACTGGTTGTTTTGCCCACTATCTCGTGAAGTCGAATAGCATGGGTATAGCGTTTCAGCAATCAGGTAGCTCGCTCTGCTTACTGCCACTTCATCTTGAATCTTTAAAGGCTTTGATGATACACCTTAAGGATGACCATAAGTCGTTCACGACTTTTGACGTCACGAGTTGCAAGTTACGGCTACACACTCTCTATCCTTTATTCAACGCTGATTCGCTCTGCCCTTTTAACCCGGTATATTACCCGCACAGCTGTGACATCGTTCACTTCGAACGCGGTCAGCAACCTCAATGATAACATCGCATCGCCTGGGCTTTAGACCTGTTTACACAACTTACTGCATTACCATGGAAACAGAGGAATCTTAACTGGTGACACCCGTACAGCGAGGGGTGTTAAGCTTGATAGTATTTTGATAAGTATCAGTAGATCCGGGTGGTAAACTGCGGTCATTTGGAATGTTATCGGGGAATTCACATAAACTGCCAATTGTATTTACGGCGAATGTGCCACCTCACCAGCTCAGTCGCCCTCACAGCACAGGCACAATAATCGTTATCATCACCTCGTTGGCCGTTTCACTGTGAAGCAACCTCCTCTCGCGATCATAAATACTGCTCATATACACGCATTTACGCCAGTCATTATTGTAAATGCACGGAACGGTCTATGCACCCACGAGTATTTAGATTTATTACTTTCATCACGGGGTCCCAGACACTACCTCCCATTATTTCATCAAGTCGGGATCCCGTGTGAACAGGTATCCGGCATTCGTCTCGCTTACTGTGTATTTAAACCACGGTGCCACCATGTATTCTTTGGCAAATGAAACAACACAGTAACAGATGAGAGCCCCTATAAAACCTTTTATTTCTAGGGCGTTTGGCATGCTGACGTATAAATGGTCGAAGCTCACTGCAGTCGTTCGCCGAGTACGAACAATACAGGTGTGCTGGGGAGGTAGTCGAGGCGAGACCTTTATGAGTGTATGTGTGTATATTCGTTGGCAGATACGATGGTGTCCACGTCGCTTGTCAGGATACAACTTGTTTGTTCAATGTCACGAGAGCAATGACGGGGTGGGGGTTGGGGCGAACAAGTGCGGCTTAGTTGTGTACTCAGACGCCTCGAAAGTGAAAGACTTAAACTTTTGTTCAAACTTTCCTTAATGAAAATTTCGACCATTCTCTCATCAAATCAAGAAGGGGTCACCATGCAAAGTTTGACACTAAAGAAACAAATCGCCGTACATTTACCGATATCTGCAATTCAAAATGGCTGCCATCCCTGTGTTTACTCTAGTAGGAAAAGTATAACTCGCGATTTTCGGAAAACTAAGACGGTGAAAATGTACCTTACTGCAAGAGCTTTAAAATGAACCGCCGCAAGCGGTAGGTCAGAAAAAGTATTGAAAAATTTGAAGGTCAGAAATTCTGTTCCCGAGGCGCACTCTGCCTAAATAAATTATTGGAGAACTTTACCAGAAAGCGGTGAATTCATAGGGAATGAAAAACCTTAAAGGTATACTGTCACCTGTTCCAATTTTGCCACAGTTACCATGGAAAGAGAAAATCTAACCAATCACAGATTTTAAGCGGGTGGCCGCTTTTTAAAAACAGCGCCCTCACATGGGCATTTTGAATACCAAGGAACGCCCCTTTGACCATATATGGGCATATTTAGATTACAGGTGACTGTATACCTTTAACGTTCGTCCATGTTCATGGTATGTATGACGTAATAAGACTACCCGATGTCCGGTACTCAGGCCTTGCTAACTCCACAGTTGAACCATGGAGGTATAGGCGAGATCATCATGATCATTGACGTAATTGTGACCTCCATGGGGAGATCTCAAGTATGACCCACTCCTCAGGCCCACTTTGCGATCGTTTTTGTTTTGTTTTGTTGGATGTTTTGTTTTGCTTTTACGTTGAAAACAGCAGCATGTGTGCAGTTATTTTATCTTCGCTGTTTCCATTTCAAACAAGAGCTCCTCCAAAAAGTGGATGTATGGCTACAACCGTGTACGGTTGTCCTCATCGTTCAACCGTAGAGGTGGTGGTGAGACAGTTTAATATGAACTTGACAGTTTCCCTTCCGCTCAAGTTCAAGCAGTTTTCGTGAATTCTCTGCGACGCTCGTATGACTATGACCAACTGTCCGCTTCAAGATGAGCAAGTAAGTGCCTTCGAAAACAAGAGCCACATCCCAGGCAGCTTTACACAAATAATAGGAAAGTTCAGGACACTGTGATGTTTTCCCTGCTTCAAATGATCCTTTTTAATACACCCCGACCCGATATTGGTCGGTCATTACATTTTATACTTGCACTGGGAAAGTATGTGACCGCGAGTGCTTGAAAACGTGGCTCGGGCATAGCTTCGCGTCCCACAATTCGGGTTAAATTTTCGCGGGTGTGCGCCGATGGAATGCCAACTCGCAAGTCAAGCCCCGTGTCACGTGAGCCACTGAGAGTGCATTCTGCGGGCCACTGTCAGCTTGTCCTGGGCGCGAATAATTCAACCCGGCCCTAATTGGACAGATCTGTAGTTACACTGGGGGCGAGTTCATGTGAGAAATGATAATTGTATATTGCTGACCCAATCACCCGATCATAAGGGCGAATGGAACGTGTTTGAACGTAACTGGTGTCATATTTGATATCTCGCTCGTCATCGTGTCTCAGCAATTTTGTATTTTTTCAGTTTATCTTACACCAGTTTTTGAGTTAAAATTTACCGCTCGTCAACAACGTTTTCCCAGAGATTAATATTTGTTTAACGGTTTTGTGTGTTGGTGGTGCGCTAAAAATTCTCAGACAGGCAAATCGTACTCCGACTTCAACAGTGAACTGTATTTACCGTTTGCATAATTAATGGCGACGATGACGCGTCGACAACAACAACAACAACAACAACAACAACAACAACAACAACCAATAATGATGATGGATGATAAGATAATCATCCCCATCATCATAAGCTATTACAACTGTTAAATTCCCATGAACGGGAAAACACTTTTTCAGTTATTTTTGTGTGTGTGCCGTCTTTAAAATAATTAGGCCCACATTCAAACTATATGTGTGCGATGACCAATCTTGACATCAGAAAGTAAACTCCAGTTAGAATTAATTTGTCGCTAATACTACCCCATATATAAGTTATGGTATACGGTACATTGTGTCGGCAAGGCTAATACTCGGTATCAACATGTTAAAGGGACAAGAATGAGAAATATGCACTCATTTATATAAAATTAAAATAATTAGGATAATATATAGCAAAAGCCGCTCTAGGGCGAGAGTGATTGGCAAGTCTGAGGAAGAAATTTGCCGCCGATGGTATTTTTGGCGGCTGTTACCGCAGAGGGGTCCTTTCTGTGTCGTCGATCATGCAAGGAACCAGATGTACAAGACCACACGGCCATTCCTTTGGTGTGTGGTGCACACTTTTTGTGTGATGCGTGTTCAGTCGTTCACCTTTTTTTTCAAAATTACTTTTTGTTGAATGTTTTCATGTGTTTGATTTACTTTTCGCCATATGTAAATTGTTTGTGACGATTTCAAGCGAGGTAAACCACCATAGTTTAGAACGTGCCCCCGAGTGGGGGGCTGGGGTTGGGGTGGTGGGAGGGGCTGAGATATGACGTCACGGAGGCCAAGTGTCACTAGCTTGTAAAAGCGACCACGGCACGGTGCGGACGAACTGACAATACGAAAGGGTTGTGCTATTGATACGATCATAACATGCTCTCTGATCTGGCGGAGTCATTAACCTGGGTGAAAAGGCTATCGAGAAATTCTATCATATTTATGATCAGACTTTTTTTAATATGTCTCCTTGGCAACCTGAATGTGACGACAAGTAAGCTGAGACAACAGATTATTCAGCTATACAGCGACGACAACCCACTCAATTCCGTTACAGAACGAGCTTCCATTGCTCAGAGTTTGAAATGACCATGACCATGACAGAGCCCGATGGCATCCACAGCCCAATTAGCAGTTACACAAAAGTACATTCAGATTCATCCAAAAGGATCGACAATATTCGCTCATTTGACAACCAGGTGGTACAATGTAATCAAGGCCGCGTATAATTCACAGCCAGACACATAATACCGGCATGGCATACTTCAATTTTCAGGGGAATGATCTCGGTGTCTCCGAACGACTGAGCCCCGTGTGGTTTGACCGTGACCTCTTTAACCCGCCGGAAAGTTGGAGGCATGCTGTCCTTCCCATAATCTGCCTACTAAATAGCGCGGTAATGTTCAACCCCTTGGGGTTGAATAACTGCTGTATTGAATTCATACAGGGCAAACAAATCTGTGTGACCGCAGGATACAGTGAGAGAATAAGTATGTCTGCGAATTAAGTATTCATATACTGGTAGACCATATGTGTGTGAGAGAGAGGGGGGGAGAGAGTGGGGAGGGAGAGGGGAGGAATGGATGAGAATCGGCGGAGAAGCGACAGGCAGAGATTGAGGGACTTTATATACAGACAGAATCAGGAAGAGATAACTTTGACTCTCTCAGAAATTGCTTTGAACTGTTCCACAACTTTTAATATTCATCCCTTATAAAACTAATATTATTTAGTTTGCCGCAATTTTAGTTATTAAGGTAGAATGCGCCTCGGGGACAGACATTCTGAATCTCTAACTTTTATGTTACATTTCGAAGTTCATTGAGTAGATAAAGTTTTCACAGTTGGAAATTAAAAAAAAATTCCCCAAAGAGTTGACAGCGTGACAGGGATGGTGGCCATTTTGAATTTCAAGTGTCGGTAAACATAGGGCAATTTGTTTTGCACGGTGACCTCTGATTTCCACTCTTGGTTTTGAAAGGAAAGGTTTGAAGTTTCATTAGGGAAAGTTTGGACAAAGTTTAGCCTTTCAATTTCGAGGTGCGAACTACCTTAATGCAAAACTGGAGAACCAGAATCAGGTCAAGATATACGCTCTGGAACGAGGATGATGTGATCGTGGAACGAGGATTATGTGATCGTGGACCTCAAAATGAGGGCCGATTTTAAGGCAGTTCGCGCCTCTAAAGTGAAAGGCTTAAACTTTTTAAACTTTTGCTCAAACTGTCCTCAAGGAAATTTTCAACCATTCTCTTTCAAAATGAAGAATACAAATCGGGGGTCACCGTGCAAATTTTGGTACTCTAGAGAAACACATTACACAAGATTAACTGATATTTGAAATCCAGAATGGCCGCCATCCCTGTGTTGATTCTATGTAGAAAAGCAAAATTGTCTAATTTCGAAAAACTAAGCCGATGATAAGTTTTCTTACACCAAGAGCTTTAAAATGAACACTCACACGTGGTAGATCAGAAAAGAATTGAACAAGTTTGAGGGTCCGAATTTCTGTCCCCGAGGCGCGTTCTACCTTAAGTTGAGAGAAGTTAGTAATGGGAATCCAATTTGAACAAAGTGGGATTCGTGTTCACATAGGGATGAATTCATTTATCGTGCAACATTTCATTTAATCTTAATGCTAAAGGTCGGTAAAATACACAAGACAACAAAACACCCGCTCATATGTATTTTGGGTTTCGCTCATTTAGTTTTGCTGAGTCATCACAGTTAAAGTTCGACTATCAGAGAAAAAGAATAAAAGATATATAGCAGCGCAGAGACACCTACCAATAAGTCAAGCAAATATACCGTTAAAACATTATTTTACATTAGTTTCCTTTCTAATCAGACTTTAAGGTAGTTCGCGCCTCGAAAGCGAAAGGCGTAAACATTTGCTCAAACTTTCCTCGGAGACTTTTTCAACCATTATCTTTGAAAATCAAGAATAAAAATCAGGGGTCACCGTGCAAATTTGGTACTCGTGCCTAGAGAGACAAATTGCCTAAGGTTTTCTGATATTTGAAATGCAAAATGGCCGCCGTCCCTGTGTTAACTCTATGAAAAATAAAATTTTCGATATTCGAAAAAAGTTTTCTTACATCAAGAGCTTTAAAATGAACCCCCACAAGTGGGATATCAGAAAAGAATTGAAAAAGTTTGAGAGTCCGAATATCTGTCCTCGAAGCGCATTCTACCTTAATGTTAGATGACTCAGCAAAAATTAAATGAGCAAAACCCAAAATACACTGCTTGTGTTCAAAGCTGACGAGAACAGAAACCGAAGAATATCGCTGACACACTTTCTCAACGACTGTTGTGAGGTTTTCATCATCGCCATGATTTTCGACCGGAAGTCTTGCTGAGTTTTCGCGGAAGGGTGCAAACCCCGATTTCTTAAAGATTTTTTTTTCCTAATTTACGCGCTGTCACATCAACTTTTGTGTAAACAACTTGAACAGTTAAATATGTTCACAGCGAGGTTTGGGTCTAGAATTACATATTAATACCCGACACTGGTTACTTGGTACTTATCGGAAAATTCATTGCTGGTGATAAAAAAATGGCTGTTGTGGGTACGAGGCAATGTTGACACTGCGGCAGCTCGAGAGTCGTCTAGGAACGGATTTGCAAGATTTAATCCTGGAAAACCGGACACCATCTCGACAGAGTCTTGTGACATCCTGCACTGCCCAAATTACGTAGCTTAACGTGAAATCTTGAAATTTGTCTATTAAACTGAGATCAAGCGATGCTTTTTTTCTTGCAAGCTGGCGTAGCCCACGTTTATAAGCACAAAACTAAATCTCTTCAAAACGCGGACGCATAAGTTTTCTGTTTTATGGTTGTCGCAGAAAGAAAATGAAGTTATATGGACTGATTGAAATCACAGATTTTTTCCCACTATATGTAATGTCACAACCACTGAACAAGAGCAATAACTGATCAAGGGGTGATCGTAGCCTTGTCGATTATCTTAGGTGCCTCACGATGGCATCGTGTGTTTTCTTTTCAAGTCGCGAAGACAGGGGTTGATGTCAATTAAAACTTTAAGGTACAATACTCGCCGGGGACAGATATTCGCACTCCCAAACTTTAACTTTGCTTTTTTGCTCTGCTATTTGTGGAGGTTCTGTTCGCAGCTTAATGGGTGAATAAACTTTTCACCGGCTTATTTTTGTAAAATTCGAAAAATTTATTTTCCCAAAAGAATTAACACTAGGATGATGGCAGCCATTTTGAATTTCAATTGTTGGTAAATATTCGGTCGATTATTTTTGCAGTACCAAAATTTGTATGGTGACCCCTGATTTCTATCGACGATTTCGAAAGGGACGGGGGTTAAAGCTTTCTTATGGAAAAATTTGAGCAAAAGTTTATTTCAGTTTCGCGAGCTACCTTAACACTTTGAAACTTAGTGAAAAAGTGATTATAAGTTGCGAAATCTGGTTTGATTGGTAGATTTGATGACGATGTGGCAAGATGATGATGGAATTTTCGCCCTTATTTTGACTCGCAACACCGTCACGTGACTTCACTTTCCCTATCAAAAGCGCATTGTTTCGACCTAGGCTTCGAAGTAGATGTGGGGGGGGGATGAACGGTTTCTTTGAATTCTTTTCGATTTAGAACGGACTGTTTGGAACTTGGATGCCAAATGAAACAGCGCGTGCAAAATGCCAATATTTGGAAATCCAAGATGGCTGTAACTGAGTTTCTCTACGACAATAACCAGTTTTAAAACAACACGACGTTTTGTGCACAATTTCACTTGTTTACAGAGACACCTGACAAATCAGTAGTTCGGCGGGGGTATAAAACTGTCGAGTTTTCACATTTTTTTACAGATTACCATCATGTAAGTTCGGTATCACTTGGTTGGCCTTGAAACCACCAACCGGACCACTGAATGCCAGTAGTTTCTCTACTGTCTATGGTACAACGCAGAGAGCTGAGGCATTGGCTGGCCCAGTGACATGAATAGACTTGGTGCAGCACGCGCATTCCTTAGCGTAAGAAGGTTAGAAGGGGACACACCGGTCAAAGAAAAAAAAATTTTTTGTCTCAGTTCCATAGAGAACTGTGAAAACTGAATTAAGAAAAAGTGCGCAAGGCCCCATCACCGACTGTCCGGGCCACCGATCGGGGCCGTTGTCTGAAACACTGTACAGCAACCGTGTCCGAGGCAATCGTACGAATAACCGCAAGTTGCCAGTAGCAACAGGCGCGTTGTTGACGCACATTCTTCCGCGCCATTTGAGCTCCCCTCTTGGCAGCTTCTCAATTTTCCCTACCTGACAAAGGGGACAGGGTTTAATTATACCGCAGGTTGAGCCAAAAGTTCATCGCCGTGCCGGAAAACTTCACATCTACGAGGGAGGGGTGGAAGAAAAACTGAACTGCTTTCAGACAAAAGACCGATTGTGGCTCACAATATGCGTTAACCATACCCGCCTAGCAGCGTCGGAGTGTTGATATCTTGCCATTCGTCTGGTCGACTCATTTCGTCAACAGTTTTTGACACTACGAAAATCTGACAATGATTATTGCCGCGGAGCAAAAAGCGTAAAATGTCAATAGAGAGTCGCGCATCACAATTTTCATTCCAAGAGATTCAATACTACAAAAAAAAAACACTCGCTACTTGAGTCAGGGTAAGATTATAGCGGCTTATTTTCTGTTTGGCAACTTATAAACCGAACCGATGAGACAGTTTCTTTAAAAAATCTCCGAGCGCTGTCGTGGCAAGTGGGCCGGATAAGTGGCGACGGAGGAAACCGATGAGCGTATCGTGTGAACACTAGATGGCGCGATTGCATCAGGTACAAAAGAAATGTAGAAAAAGACGAGAGCGCATGGTCAGCAAGTAAGATAAATGTGTCACCTTGCCCTGAAAGTGGCACTATTCCTTTTTGAAATTGATTGATAAATAGATTGATTGCTTGATTGATTGATTGATAGATTGATTGGATGATCAATTGATTGATCGGTTGGTTGGTTGGTTGGTTGGTTGGGTCATTGTAGGGAAACGGGTCTGGTGATAGGGGTTGGCCAGCCTGATCAGTAGTTAAATTGGCGTGCAATATAAGCCAATTTACTATGGGAAACTTAACTTGTCACGCGGAAATTGTCTGCCATATCTCAAGGGCTTTCAAAGTCCAAGGGGGTGTAGTCGAGTTATGATATCCGCTATTCTCAGGGAATGGTTCGCCCTTCTCATTTGCGTGAACAAAGTGAAAGACGATCAGTTGAGACGGTAGTGTTTGCATATTAGTTTCAGTGGCCAGACTTAATAGTCTTTCAAATAAGCGCCAAGCGAACGGCATGTATATTGGCTGCACAGGAGAATTGTGACGTCACAAAGTGCCACCTCTTCGGGTTATCTCGGTCCCCGGGGGTTTATTGTAAGGGAATGTCGAGTTTGCTCTACCGTCGAGTTAAAACGTTGTTCTTACGGCCTTCTAAAATGTACTTTCGACGGGTTTCGCCAGCTTTCTCGGCTCACAAATCGCGCTAACCTCTCAGGCATCCAACGAGTGCTGAGCGAGAGCGAGTTTCTGTTTTCCCCCCAGCCACTTGACAGCTTCGGAAGTGATCGAATTCCGATTCCATGTGTTTTGTGGGATAACACTTGAAGTGATGGGAAATGGAGAAGTGGGGAGAAAATCTGAGAGCCCTGCGTGTGATAGAGCAGTTCAACCTCTCGCCATTTCTAAATAAAGACAGAAGGCCAGCTCTGTGAAACACAGAGTCGCGTGACGTCATCGCGGAACGGTAAGTCGACACCCCGGGAACGATTACACGGCCTTGATTTCGCTGTTTGTTGAGGGGTATCATCATTACCGGTTGTCGTCTCTGTGAGAGGGCAAAACTCGGGCGCTGTTTCGGAAACGAATTAATCCCTTTCCATACGATTTGAAATACTGCAAGCCCAGGAGACAGCAACATGAAAGTCATATTTTTACCTCATCGTTCTTTTGTATACAATCAAATGGACTGATCACAGTCTGCTTTTTGCGGCTGCGTGTTTAACTTACCTCTATAGATTCACCATTCTTTTTCACAATTTTTATGGCTCTTTGTTCATTTCAACAGGTACAAACTTTATTTTGTCGTGGGCATTTGCGTGCTCGTGCGGTGTTAAGCGATTTTTTCTAGTAGAGATTGATTGTTCAGCTGATTGTTCCCCCCTCAGCTTACAGGCATTGGCAGTGTTTAAATTTCTCCCGCATTCCAGAAAAAAAGAACGATGTATGTTTCATGTCACACGACCATACATTGTCAACGTCGATTGTTGTTATGCGCTAAAGATGAAATATTGACACGGCCAATTACACAGTCACGAGAAATCGACGACTTTTTCTTCCCTACCAGCTTGGAAAATACTGAACCCGTTGGACCGTGAAAAGGTGATGAACTTTCCGGCGTTCGGCTATCTACAGCGGAACTCTTCAAGTGTGATAAAGAAATAACACATGGCAATATTTCCAAACGTTCTTGAATTCATTGATATGTGAAGATACAGATATCGCAGCCTTCGAGTTGATGAAGATTTCTGATGAAGTGCATATGTCTAGTCTGAGAATCCACGGCGGTTTTTTAAGCGAAGCGTTGATGAGTCAAACGGCAGAGGGCTAATGGACAGTTTTACAGGCCTAGTGTTATTTTAAACGTAGCGCGGCCGGGATGTGATGGGGAAGTATCGGTTGACTGGGACAGCCGCCACGACACCGATTCCATGGGAAAAGCCGCGCTGAATCATGGGTGGGTGTTTCCCTTCGCCTGCCCCGGAGGAAGCAATCTTCAAAACGTAAGACTGGAAAGCTCGTAAAAATCAGTGAACTCGAAAGACGGCCGTCGATTGCATCGCCCGATGCTCCGATAAACAAGTTCTTGTTCTGTGAAATCGCCAATGATCAACGTTTCACATTGACACTGTCGCGGTTCCCACACGTCTTTCTTCCCGACAAGTTCAAATGTTTAACGACTTATAGACACGATTATTCCACTCCAATCGTGACAGTAAACGGGCCGTAGATGAGGGATAGCAGGAAATGGAATCCCCAAAAAGACAGTAACATTGTCATCGATCCTATTTGGATCATCATTTCAATAATAAAATTAATGCGACTGTCTCATTCCTGTAAAAAAGGGAGACCAGAATGATTGTCTTTAGAGAGTACGGTAATCTTATTAGAAAGAAACTTTTCAAAGTAACAGGTTGCAGAAATTGAAGAAGAATGCGCCCCGAAAACATATATCCTACATTTTTTGGTCTATCACTTGTGGCGGCTCATTGGTCACGTGAAGCTCATGGAGTAAATAAAATTATATTTTGTGAAAATATATTGAATTTTTTTATTTTTCCCAATATAGAGACAACACAGAGATGGCGGCCATTTTGAATTTTCAAATATCGGTAAATGTCGGGTAATTTGTTTGTCTAGTACCAAACTTTGCACAGTGACCCCTGATTTTTATTCTTGATTGATGTAACTTCCTTCCAACGACTTGATATCATAGCTTAAGGTACTTCGCCCTTCGAAAGTAAAAGAAATGAACTTTTGCTCAAACTTTCTTCAGTGAATCTTCCAACCATTCTCTTACTAAATCAAGAAAAAGAATCGGGGATCACCGTGCAATTTGGTACTAGAGAAACAAATTACCCGATATTTGAAATTCAAAATGGCCGCCATCCCTGTGGTAATTCTATGGGGAAAAATTAAAATTTTCGATTCGAAAAAACTAAGACGGTAAAAATTGTTCTTACTCCGAGCGCTTTAAAATGAGTTCCCACATGTGCAGAAAAAGAATTGTAAAGGTTTGAGAGTCAGAATATCTGTACCCGATGCGCATTCTACCTCAGTTAAGTTCCGTCTACGTTAAGGATGCCATTTAAAACGACATTGTTGTAACTTGTAATTATTACATACACTATGCTTCATTATTAGTCAATGGAATGGCTCTGAGCCACCACCCTGGAATACATGGCACTGTACACGGTTGTTTAACATACACATATATTTTTTTCAGCATATTACTGTATGTACACCTCTGTTTTTTGTCGATAAATACAATGCTTGTTCGCAGTGAGTTTTTGTACAGGGTCGATTTCTTCACGTCGCTCACTGGCGGGTGCGCGACATAATTGAATGCGTATCCAAGATGAACGCATCGGGCCGTGGAAGTATTGTTGGCAGGTGGGACCATAGAGAACAAGGTAGCGAGGTAGCCTTTCATGTGTTAGCTCTAACACAGCGATAATAACACGTCGTCTCAGAAGCCGTTTGCAGTTTTTGTTCGGGGCCTTCCATAGTCATGCTCGTTTCAACAATCACCATAGCAACTGGCAACAAAAAGGGGTCCAAAAAAGTTGTCAGTCACCAAAGAAAGTTTTGATTAACTGGTTTTTAATTTGGTAAGGGCAATGAAGTGGCGGAAGATATTAGCCCCGAGGAAACTGAAATGTGTGGTTTTCTAAAGTAGCCCCCTTACGCGTTGCCAACAGTATATGGGGTGGAGACGCCACTCAAATGGCGCGGACAAGTATTTTGCCAGTCATCGACCTCAAAAGCCGCAAGCCGCTTGCGATTCCATCGCTTTGTGTTCAGTTGACTTTTTTATCCGCATATGAGAACAATTTACTCTAGCAATCACTGCGCCAGAGCGCCCCAAAACGTCATTGAAGGGACTCAAAGCACAAATGTTACTAAGGACTGCGATACAGGGGAGTCGACCCGAGCTCATAGTCATATTTGGAACTTTCTGCCCTCGGACTGGGATTTGCGTCCGTAGGGATGGCTTTGGACAAACGCAAAAAAAACAGACAGGATTTGCATTTGTTAAAAATCGAACCAGACAACACTTAAAACCTTTACACATGTTAGGCTGTTGCTTCCCGACACAATCATTCGGCTTACGTCAGTAGCAGTACTGTAGCTGTGGCGTAATCTGTCAACTATATGTAATTTTAAAAGTCAGGGAAGAATCTCAATCGACATTCGATCATGCACTGTACACAACTGCAACGTTTATTTGCAGTTCGCAAAAGTTAAAAAATTCGCTGTTTTTGATGAGTTTTCTCGTAAAAAAAGTTAAATATCTTCTCACAACGTGTCATGAACTCCAATAACATGAATGTACGCTCTAGTTCTCAGTTGCTACGGCAACCACTATCTACGGTAGTAAGAGTACGAGAAACGGTGCCATTCTCTATCAGTTTTGCCTCAAGGCAGGTTTAAAGGTTCTCGACCACACTTTGAGCATTATCATGATATCCACAAGTATCACTCAAGTTTCAAAACATACAATGACAAAAAATGCGTCGACTCTGTCCCTCCAACGCTTAAACCTTTGAGCGCCAAAGTCAATTTTTGTCCCCTATATCAAAATATACACCAGTCATTTTTTTCTAATTTTTGCTAAAATTTTGATAAAATCTGAAGCAAATAAAATGTGATGTTCATTTGGTCCAAAATTGTCGTAAAATTACAGAAAAATTCACAAAATTGATAAAATGTTGCACACTAGAATTTTGGTGGGAAAAATTAGAGCGCTCAAAGGGCAATAGCTGTAACTTTCGATAATATGTCGTTATGTTCATTAAAAGGGAAATGCGTTTTCTAACTCTTTGGCCACAAGTATTTTGAAATAACAAAGGTGCGACAGTCTTGCAAATACAAAGCAAGGCGTGTCGATATGCGGTTTTATATTGTTGACAAATAAATTCAAGTCCGGACCAGATTCAAGTCAATCAACAACAAAGTTGGACTTTGCACACTCACGGACTCATGTTTGTAAGTTTAACACTCAGCATTTCGTCATGATTTCGGAAGCAGAACAAGAACCTGTCATGAATGCAAATTACGGGAAATCATCACAGTTACAGTGAATGGAGCTGTAGAAACGAGTGGACCTGTTAGGTTTTTATGCTCTTCGAATGATATACCGTAATACATGGGCTTATATGCCCAGTAATGAAAGTTTAGCGGCTACCTGGCGGTATCTCATCCGGGCGCATTTTTTTCATCCTCAATATTGATGCAGTGATCTTCGATGCAATGTACGTGCCGTTAAGAAGGCGGAAAGATTACCGAAGGATCGGCCCCATCATAGATAGGACACCGTCCCTCCACCCACAGTGGAGGGACGGTGGATAGGAGAACGGTAGATTGTCGATGGTTTTACTGACAATAGGTATGCCGAGTAACGGGCCGGCAGGGTCAATGACTTGACTGTGAAAAGTGTATTTCTAAGGTGGACCGTCTAAGGAACACGTGAACCACAATAGTTCATCCCAAGCACATTGTTAAAAGTTGTGATTGTCAACTGTTTTAATACAGGGAATTGGATATGAACAGGTTCAGGCATATCGGCGGGCGGGGTGGGGTGCAAAAATGCTTTTAAAAGGGATAACGAAGTTTTCTCACGTCGTCTTCGCTGTGTCATCATACAATAAACTAGTTTATCTTTATGCCTTGGTTACGCCCGCAAGATTCCTGCGCGCACATGCCCGTTGGCCTGGTTTGTGTTTTTCTTCGAACTTTTTCACTCAGTTGCAGTGTTCTGTTAATATTTGACACGCACTTAGATTTGTGGCAGGCACTTTCACGATTATTGTAACATTCGTTGCGATCGACACCTCGACCCCTTAACTTCTAACTGAGAGGAAATTTGGTTACAACTCCAAACCATCGACGGCGTCTTCGTCACAACAAATGGTCGAAATTGATTGGTTGAACTATTTCTATAGTGTACGTATTGACGTCATATCAGTTCGCTTAGCACTGTCACCGTAATGAGACGGGCGATGTTTCTTCGGCAGTGTATTCTCAAGGTAGTAGAAAAGACTATTCTTAGTACCAATTCTTCAAGATGTACACACAGCAGTCTTGATGCTTGAATCTTCAGTTTCTTCAGACTCACATGCAATATTCTGTGCACACTTAACTATTCGCAACAACCAAAGAAAGTTTCTTGTTGTATCAATATGCATTTTCTCTATGTATACGGAAGGCACTCACTACCCGTAAATTTTATGTTACTAAATATATTTAAAAGGCAAATGGCTTGTCTTTAGGTTAGATTCTACCTGTCATCCTAGCCTTATCTGCTACCGTACGTTACACTTCTCTATCTGCCGAGTCAATAAAAAGCGGATGGAAACCAGAATCTTTACGTGCTGTCACCCACTTAAAGGTATTCGGTCACCTGTTTTGTAATAGCCAATCATAGATTTTACGCGGGTGGCCACTTTTTAAAAGGGCGCCTCCACTCGACCAGCCATGGCATACTGAGCAGCGTCGTCTGCATGTTCTTTGACGCATCAAATATGGAGGACCGACAGCTACAGGTGTTACGCGGCTAGTACGCTAAACCCCGCGCCCTTTACCATATATGGAATATGCAAATTTACGGTGACCGTGTACCTTTAATATTTATAAATTATCGCGGATTAATTCAGTAAAAATGGTTTTTAACGTATATGTGTTTTCAAGAGAATTCCAATTTTTCAAGTACAAGGTTTGTGAAAATGTCGTCTAATGGGCAACTGTAATATGTGATGAAGTGTGAACTTGACAGGAGAAGGATTAAAGATCTGTTATCACTGAGCTGCTGTGGATATATTTTCCAGTACTTGTTTTCAATTTGTAAACAGTGGCTTCTTGTTGAACTCCTAGAATCACGTCGATGTCTTTAGTCCGGTAGACTGTGTTAAACTTGACAACATAGCGATACCATCTTGTCGTGGTGTTTCTGGGCGTCCCGTGCGTGCGTGTCTCTGTGTGTATTCACATTTGAGGGGCGTACATGTGTATAGAAACTTTGTGTCGTAGTTTAAACTTGAAGGGAGATAGGGTCGTCGGAACTGCGCATGTGCGACTTTCTTGTTTACAAACCATGTATTTCATGCATGATATCTCGACGCATCACGTCAACATAGCTGTAACATTTAAATTTTATGATATTCATTGCTATAAAACATGATTTAACTTTCATCAGTCGCAATGTACCCTAGATACATTGTTTACATCGGTCGTGGAGGTCCCTGGCAACCTTTGAGCTGACTTCCGACAACCCTCCCTCCCTCCCTCCCTTTATCTTGGGGTAATTAGAATCAATGTTTATTGCACGGCGATTAGCTGAAAAAAAAGTCCCTGGAGATGATCGTTTGTGATGATAGTAAGCGTTATTGCGATTTTTATTCGAGTTTTATTCAACTGGCCCATCACTGAAGTTTTTGGACAAAATCATAATGCAGGATTTGTGTGATTCGTGTAAAGATCATCGCAAACTATTGAGAAAGATCTTGATATATAAAAATTGAATCTTTCATAGATGATGCATTCCAGAGTAAAGCTCATAAAAATCTAAAACTACTACGTACTGGTGCAACTGAAATCTTACTGCAACGTATCAAAACACACAAAAACTCTCATTTACGGAAATTTATCTTAGAAGGATACGAAGCTACCAACCTATCTACCTACCCGCCTGCCTGCCTGCCTGCCTGCCCACCGACCAACCTATACCTACCTACCTACCTACCCAGACACCTATCTATCTATCTATCTATCCATCTATCTATGCATATATACACATACTATTGATAAAGTATTAAAATCAATAAATGTGTATGTCGTATGTTTCAAGTATTCCATACATACGCATGGGTGCACATGCGCAGACATAAACTTCTCAATTGAAAATGCCTATAAAATCAAGAGTCAAGGAGGAAAGATAACTTAAAATGGCAGCTTGTTACTTTGCGGTTTCTCTTTTCAAAAACAACTTTACAGTGGCGTGTTTTCACGACGTGGGACCGGAAACGATTTTTGTGCCGAGAAACTAGGTCAGTCGATTTTTTTTTTATTTTTACTTACCCTGGGACAAAGTAATCGGTAAACAGCGCGTCTGGACGATGCTTGGGTAGAAGGTTGCATCCGAATGAATCGCCAGGCACGTCAACAACACGATATCTATGACAATAAAAGGAGGGTCATTTCCGGGTGCAGCTATTAAAACACTTGCTATTGGGAGGCTATCGTCTCGGTTTGAATAAGCCACATACTTTGAAAATAGTTTTCTGGAACTTACAAGTGTGCTACATTACTAGCTGATATGTGTACCGCACGGTGGAGGCGCTCACGGGACAGTTGGGTACCCAT
Organism: Ptychodera flava; assembly: GCF_041260155.1. NCBI lineage: Eukaryota > Metazoa > Hemichordata > Enteropneusta > Ptychoderidae > Ptychodera > Ptychodera flava. Next base: position 15,386,530 of record NC_091943.1, read on the forward strand.
GCTTGTCCGCAAAATTTCAAAGCACCCTATAGCTGGGAATTCTCGACAAAAAGACGCATTAGACCCCCAAAAAGATCCCCTTAATTTACAAATCTCCAAGTTGGAGGAGATCAAAGTACAGTTACGGCCATGTCAATGTTGTATAGAGCAATGCGATTGTTTAAACATTAATGTTGTCTATACCAGCTTATAGTCATAACTTCCTGAAGCAAAAGAGTGATTGCGATGTCGATGCCATTAGTTAAGGCAATCACATCTTTGATTTAGCCCTGGCATGGCTGTGCATCTAAAAAACTTTGTTTCCAGGTTTCAAACGGGTATTTAACGGACCAACCTTTTGAAAAAAGTACCGTTTTGTTCTTGTTTTCACGAACCTTGATTATGAACAAACAACTGCCCCTTTTCCGTGATTTTTGGAACACGCATGGGTACGTATTTTACCGAGAGTGCCATTAACGGGGCACCATCATCATGCTCCGTAAGAAGAGGTAAAACCCTATAAATACCTTGAGTCTCAAAAGGAGGACTTAAGATAGAACGCACTTAAGAAGATAGATGTTCGGACTCTCAATTTTCTACAATTCTTTTCTGATCTACCACTTGTTGGGGCTCAGTTTAAAGCTCTTGGAGAAAGAAAAACTTTCACCGTCTTAGTTTTTCGAAAGTCCAAAAATTTAATTTTCCCCCATAGAGTTAAACAGGGATGGCGGCCATTTTGAATTTCAAATATCGTAAAATGTTGGGTAATTTGTTTCGCTAGTTCCAAACTTAACACGGCGACCCCGTGATTGTTGATTTGGTAAGAGCCTTTGGAAAAATTTAAGGAAACTTTAAAATTTAAGTGTTTCACTTTCGAGGCGCATAGTATACCTTAAGGGAAGGTGTCAGCCACTTTTCATGGTGCTTGTGAGTACATATCATCCATCACATGATCTTTACTCCGAAGGGAAGAAACTGGTGAGTTGAAATGGAACACGGGGATGAGACCCGACGTGTTTTGTATTTCCTTAAGGGCGCCGCCAGCGTCGGATCCGCAAATTCATTGATGCGGCTCATGTTGTACTCACTGCAGCTTGAGACTAGAATAGGTATACCAGTCCCAGCTGCAGCAAATAACGAAAATAGATTGAGCAAGAAAGTCCCTCCTTAATAGAAACGCAAAACGTTCATGGTAAGATTAAAGGAAAAGCAAACTGCTTAGAAGTCAATTATTACATGATGACAAGTCTCGCAGGCCAGACCTACATGTAAAACCTGCATGCGTTTGAGCTATTCTTTTGAAAGAGAACTTTATTCCAACATTAAAGGTATACAGTCACCTGTAATCTAAATATGCTCATATATGGTCAAAGGGGCGTTCCTTGGTTAGATTTTCTCTTTCCATGGTAACTGTGGCACAATTGGAACAGGTGACAGTATACCTTAATAACAGGGGAATTCAGTCTACATAACTGTATTTATGTTAAGTAAACAAATACAAGCACGAAGGATAAAGTAGCTGTTTAACTTCAAAGATGAGAAAAGAATTCTAAACAGAGTAATATCATTATAGGAATGTGTCCAAGGGACATCCTTTACTCTGAAGTCTAACGAGGCTTTAACGCTCGGTCATAAAAATCATCGACTTTGTTCAAGATCTTATAAAATATAGTGCTACAAAGGGTTCATCCATGGATGATGGATAGCATTGAGTCGTATAACATAGGATTGACGGGTAACCTCAATCCCATCAAGAGTGACTGAATATGTTACATTCTAAGTTGTGTATTTCACATAAGAAGTGATGCAGTAAATGATATCTGATGTAGTATTGATTTCATTTTCAATTCCTGCTCATTGCAAATATTGTTATTATGTTTTGGATAAAATGAGAAATACACTGTTGCCAAAAGTCTTTTACACATTTACATGATATATTCCGGGAATTCACCGTGGCTACAAATATGATATTTCCCATCACCAGATATTTTCGTCACGCTTCCTGTGATTAGACCTCTGTGGAATATCTTCTATTCCATTCACTGAAGTCGCTTATGATTTGCACGAAGTGCGCCACAGGCGGCGAAGCCGCGAGCTGCTATTTATCACAGATTGCGGCTCTGTCGCTTTTGGCGCACTTTCTGAACAGTACCAGATTACGAGGCAAGTTGATTAAAATCCAGTGTAGAGATTTGAACGTTTTTACTCTTGCAGAGGTCGAAACGTCGCCACCTCTAAAGCTTATTTTGATCATATTAGTTACGAGGTCTAGCATGTGAAATGACATGATGACCTTCTCATCGCCAAATTGTGATTTTTTCATCACACACATACAATGATTCATCCCACCTTTGCCTATACCGTCAACTTGAATTTGGGACCACTTTAATTCCATTAGATAGCGCCCCCAAACATAGACGGCAGGAAAAGAATGAATCATCTTGTGTTTAATGTACATAGTTCGAAGTAGGGTAGGTTTTTCAAAAAAAACACACATATAATTTAGAACTACTTACCAACTGGATAAAAAGACGAGCTTCAGTCGTATCACGTGACACTGGAGGCATTCTTGATGTTGTCAACTGCAACATTTCTGATAAATTTGTGTAGCTGTCGACTGAAGAAATGGTCGACAAGGTAAAATCAGTATCGAGGCTTTGACCGTTCAGTGTCAATGTCGATCTGATATCGTCACAAAACCTCATTTTACATTACAAGTATAGTATATGCTTTTTTCTCCCATAGATTCATGACATATAAATTACCCAACAGTTTCTACGAAATCGTCTACATGTTTGTAGTACCAAAGTAAAGATACGTCAGTCCATCATAAAAGTTAGCTTCCCCGATTGTTTTCTTGACTGCAGGGGCTATGATAAATCCTACGTGCTAGGTCGACACGCAAGATGCCATTTCAGAATATTTCACACATGGAAGCTACTGCGACCATCTCAGCAAAATCCAATCCCCTCCCTTTCCATGTCATGAGAAAGCGCCCCTTACGTCATGGCAGCCGTTTATCTCGTTTCTGTTTTTTCACACTGGCATGACACCTGCTGTGAGTCCTTCAGAATTCACGAAGTCAAGTTTCTATCGGCTATTGCCAAGATTTGGCTATTTCTTCAAAACGTTCGCCATCCTTAATTCGCAACAGAGGTTTCCATCAAGGTAAATTCATTCTATGTCTGGCTTATAATTAATGTATTGTTAGAGGAACGCACGAATGGTTGTTTTCCTCACCTTTGACTTCAGCGCTCTATCAATAATCAATTGTTCTGTGTACGTTTAAACGTCATTTTCACTTATCCTAAGCATATGAGTGTGAGTACATATATATTAGACTGCGATTATCCGAGAGTTATTCAGTAAAAGTTTCCAAAATTATTGATGAATGCAGCTGCCTTCAGCCAGTGACTAAAGATCTCAGCGATTTTTTAACATTAGCTAATGACCAAAACAAACATCAAAATTGAAAAAATCGAGAATTTAAAGTTTTGTACCGCTAGTCATTGTTCCATGTTTAGATATAGACCAAGATGTCACTGCAGTTGGCTGTGAATACAAATCTACCATTACCGACATATCGGCCACACTCTGAAATCATTAGACTGACACCTTCGCGCCCGTTATTATGACCCGTATTTTACATACAACCCTTCGTATTTACAAGAAGCCAAACAAACAGCAATTACAGTATTTCATTTCACACACGTCTCTGTGGATGATCACCGTGAATCTGAATAACGTTTAGATGGGGAAGTTCCATTGACAGGAGACATTCTCGAAATTTCGTGACCTATGCACCCGATATTTGAATACCTTCCTCCTGAAAGACCCATCTTCACGAGTGCGATAATACCAAGGGACATATGATGTTACGGCGAGCTACAATAATCGACTTTAATTCACTTTTCATGGTAGTCTAAAGGTAAACTATAAACATATTCAAAACTTGCTATATCTCTGCATTTATGTAATTAGGTGAGGATTAATAACTTACCCTTGCTTGCTTTGGCGCATCATAGAGGGCTAGGGTGAGTGCATTGGGCAATCAAAAACACATCAGATAATAGACGTAAAACAGTAATAAAACTGAGCATAAGATTGTCAAAGGACAAATACATTAAACAGTGAAGGAGAAAAAGACATCTTTTGCAAAACCAGTGCTAACATATGACGAAAACTCCAAAAGGTTGGTAGTATATATTTTTATTATAATGGCAATAAACATATCATAGTCAAACCATAGACCTTAAAAAAGAGGAGCGATTAATCCCTTCGATCTTTTCCGCAGTTGTACGTCCCTCTTTTGTTGGGTCTGAAGAAACGAGAGCATCAAGAGACGTGTGCTGTGACCAAGACCTCCTTTACCACAGCACTGTCTCGTCCCCCCCCCCGTGAATATGTCATAGTTGCTGCCTCATATATGTCATAATCCCTTTCATTCAATAAGTATTCTTTATAAATATTCTGTTCTTATACTTTAGGTTGGCCCTCACAGGTTAGGCCTGCAAAAATTGCTCATTTACATAATTAATTTCTGTATGCCTATAATATAGGCTTAGGCAAACTCTCACGTGCATGTGAAACATATATTTATATCTTATTACTAAAACACCTTTTAGAATTTTTAAAGACGGACGTACCTCCATGACAAGACCGTACGAATAACTTTAAACTACTAAATGAAGCACATCTAGTGTGCGCAGTGGTAGAACATCGTTTTCCTTTCAATTACACGAAAAATACGCCTATTCTGACTTTCGATCGTGGCTGCAAAGTGGTCCTTTTGAAGAATATCGCGCTGAACTCTCATGCAGCTCTCAAAGTCTATATGCAAAATTTTGAATAATTTATATGAAACACAATCAACCACGCTTGCGCACAAGTTGTTTCTTTGCATGTAGCATGTAACGGGAGCTCAGTACATCCACGGTCCCCCCACAATATGTGGAGAGACCGTGGTACATCTTGGAAGTAGAACTAAAAGGCTATGGAAAGGAAATAAATACAGTACAAATACATCTGGACAACAGCCGTAGAACATGTTCGGGATCATGTTAAGGGTCTACGATACAGCTTATGATGTGACACTCTCTAATAGGTTTTAAATTTACGTGACTGGTCATGCCTTTAACTCAATGTACAAAAAGCATAGACACAGAACTCTGCTAGTCTGTCCGGACTTGAATTCAATTTGAATTAGTGTTTCTGTCAGCATTTAGAAAAAAGAGCCTGGAATAACGCTTCGTGTGATCTTGGTTGTTGCATATGAGTGTGAGAAAGTACTCAACAGAATTAATTTTCATATAATTTATAGTTTGTGACTCTTTATTTCAAAGGCAACCCAAAAGATATTTCATATCAATTACAGACAGTTACGTTGAGACCCCCAATCCTTTCAAATGCCCCAAACATAATGATATTTTCTGATCACCCAATCAATTCTAACGGCCCCTGCAGAGGTGTTAGAATGGCCCATGATATACACACACTTGTTCCAAGTATTGCGAAGCAGAAGTTTAACCTCATTAATGCCAACTTTTTTGAATGATATTAACAATTCATAACTATGACATTAACACAATATTTCTTGGACTATTGATGTCCAATGAATCTGTTATTATTTAGTTGCTGCGAATTTATGCTTGATGCAATCCTAATCTGCATACTTTTGTGGCGCTATCACCGCTAGGGAAAATAACATCCCTACGAACTGTCCTTCGAATTAGTAACTCTTCAAGATCTACCTTTTGCAATAGATAGACCTTATGTATTTCTTTGCTCCATAGGCTGTATCTTTTGGCTATTTTTTCAGAACTTTTTTTTGTGTTTTCCTACTGACACTTTCTGCATTAAATCCCTAAACTGCAATTTAATGCCAAGTACTTAGCGTATCAACACAACCTGTATGAGTATAATCTACATTGTTATTGTTGAAATATTGTATTCAAGTCCGGACAAGAATTCATTTGTAAACAATTAAACAATAATCATGACACATATACAAGCTGTGCTGACAAAAAAATACTCGAAATTTCAGCATGACAAACGCATTAGGGTCAGACACGGTAGTTGATATACAGAAGTAGAAATTTGAAAAACTTGCCACAAGTTACAGCTTATGTCCCTTTAATCTGCCTGAAGTTATCACCTCGCACTTACCGTTTGTTCTGCCACAGACAGTAGAAGCGAGACTTCTATTGTCTATGGTTCTGCGCCCATTCAAATTAAATGTCTTATCATTGACTTATCTTTCAGCGGCGAATGTAAATACATGTATATGTATAGTTATGGGTCCATAGCTGTGGTATTTTCGGACGGGATTTCTGCCTTCTACATTTTGAACCCCGCCTCGTAAAAGTCAAAACCAACCCGTAAAAGGCATAAATCCCGTTCGAAAACTCCACAGCTATGGACCCGCAGCTAGTATATGTATAGAGTCCAACCACTGTGAGTCAGTCTGGACTGTCACACTTTTATCAACATCAACACTGTTGTAATGTACAATGTGTTGTATCAGCAACGTCGAGAACTGTATGTTCAAACGTGTTTGAGAGTGCAGAATGTGTAAATGTACCTTACTTTTTGAAAAACGATAGTGAAAAATTATCAAAAGTTGGAGATATTGTCCCATTTATAATTGTTATTTGGTTTAATCAGAGAGGTAAACTTTACCCCATGGTTTAATGGCGTCGGATAGGATGGTGGGGCGTTTCTACTGAAACACATTCAGCAGAATCCAGATCGAACGGGCCAAGCTTGATGATCACGGGGTATTGTTATTGAGGGCTCCATTCGTCGAGGAATTATGATAAATAAATGCCATGTACGAAACTCATTTCATTACACAAGTCTTACATGTGTGGCGTGTGTACCTGTCACTTTACTTTCACTATCTCTGTACAGTATTTCAAAGAAAACAATCCATATCTGTTAATTGCCCTCCCTAACCTTCCCCATTAATTTGTTCCACCGATCATAAACACCTACGCGGGCATTCGCTTGTAAAGTATAGATTATAACGGTGCCTTTAGCAGTGCTCTGCGCGGGCTTGTGGTTTGATCTTGTAGAATGTGCACGATTGTCTTATCGGTACTCCAGGTTCCGGTCTGGGTGAAGAAATATATTCTAATTTTTCTTTTCATATTGGTCCTTCAAACGGACCTCCAAAAATTGCTAATTTGCATAATATAATTTAGCTAATTTGCATGCCGCGATGAGGCTCCAATGACAGATATATATTCTCTTAACTAAACACTTACTACAGTTGGCGACGACACCAGTACGCTGGACGAAAACTCGCAGTACGCTCAACAGCAAAGTAGAGTCAAGAAACAAGTAAATTGATCGCACGTTGTCTTACAGCATTTCCTTCATATTATCTTAACCCCTACACATTGAGAATTTTGACTCGTTGAAGGGAAGTAGTAGCTTTGAAGAATTCCGCAACGAACGATATCTGGCATATTCTTTCTATCTCTATGCAAATTTTGTGAATAACTTATAGTGATGAGCATCTGATCACGTGCGCATGCGCGCAAGTTAACATTACCCTGCATGACTAGAGGAAGGTCCGAAACAATATTTCAGTGCTTCATTCAGGAGAACCGGCATATTTGACCTCACCTCACTATTAAACGGGAAAAATTTTCGGACTCTCAAACATATACAGTACTCTCTGGCCTATCACTTGTGGGGACTCATTTTGTAGTTCTTGAAGTAAATGAGTTTTTTTCCCGCCTTACTTCATGAAACTTTTTATCCCAATATTCCCCATGAGTTCACTCTGAGGAATTGCGGCCACTTTTTAATGTGTCGGAAAATATTGGGTAATTTTTCTCCAGTTACAAATTTTGCGCTGTGAAACCTGGTTTTTAAGTTCTTGAATTCGGAATGGAATGGAATGCGTCTTTCAAAGTTGAGGCGCTCGCTAGTGCAGTGCCAGAATACGATGATGACACGAATGACGACAAGAACTTTTTACAGTAAAAAGTGACGAATAATAATATAGGTCACTCCCCCGATCAGTTCGCCGACTTTGCGACGAGACATGCAAATGAGACGAAAGCTGATCAGTATAGTATACTAATAGCATGTTGGGAAACGCGACAAAAGATCACATACACATATAGGCGGCGCTTTAAAAGATAAACAAAATACTTGAAAGACGACAGCAAACTGATCAATAATTTATTCGCATGGTTATGGATGAGACATCACGGTACAGGGATTTCGAGATATACTTCGAAAAGACACAAGTCGCAATCTTTATTAATCTTCATGTAGAGCGAGTGGGGGAGAAAGACAGATGGGGAAAGAGAAAGAGACACATCATTGGTTTTCTAAATGACAGCTCAAGAGGGCGTAGCTTCAAACATACTGTAACTATATGAAATCATGAAAACAGGGATAATCCAATCGTTAACATCTATACACCTCTTGAAGTGACCATTCGGGGATACACATATCCCGATTGGCTGTTCATATAACTGACACATTATAAAACCGTCAAGTAACCATCAATTTAAACAAATGCTTAAGAAACATCGTCCTATGTGATTTTGTGTAGGTTTTGCCGTGTTGATGTTTTAATATATGTCTTGCCTTTTATTTGCCACGAGATTTTAAATTTTCTATAATGTTTTGTGTTTTGCCTTTTTCCCTTTGATGTTTTTTGAGTTTTATTTATTACAAAATTTTATTTTATTTTACACTGGTCCTCCGTGGAAATCTGTACACTTTGACTGAGGGAGCTGGCCAGTATACATATAGAGTAAACAAATAATAAATAAATAAATAAATAGATAATAAATAAATTGCTCATGTTTTCGTCAACGTTCCAAACTTAAATTTACAAGCTGTTGTTTTCTCACCATTATAGCTAAAAATGGCTTTTAAATACATGACCTCTGCATTTGACGTTATGTCATATGGGGTCAACGACCTCTAAGTTCGTCAACCTTTATAATGTATAGGTCTCTGAGGGACGAGTTACCTTCATTAATGATAGTAAACTTTAAACGTTTGCTAAAGCTTTCGTCAAGGAAACTTTAAGGCATTCTGTTTCATAATCAAAAGTAAAAATCAGGGTCACTAGGCAAATTTTGGGGTATTAGAATTTACCTGTATGTGAAATTCGAAGTGGCCGCTCGCCATACAATGTGTTAACGATATGAGGAAAGTGAAATTTGTGATTTGCATAAACCAAGCCAGCAAAAATTTGGACGTACGAACGTTTTTGTTTCTTTTTGTGATGAAAGAAAAAGAATGATTTGAATATCCAAGCTAAGTCATTATTATTGATTACTCTCAGCCATAACTGACTTTGCCCTGAAACCGGTATACAATTACTGGCACAAGAATACGCGTTTGTCTTTCTTCACATGTACGATGGTGACGCCACTAACGGCATTAAAAGTGTTATCTTTCGTTTCTCGAGCAGTCCAACGTCCTTTGATGTTTGAAATCCGTGTTCGAAATGCTTAACTCCAGAATTAAACTCGCCGAAATAGGCAATATCGCGATTTCTTTGTTATTTTTTTAAATATTCCGGCAACCGTTCAGAACAAATACGTGAAAGAAGTTGTCGGGACGATGTGAAAAGTTAGTGCATATTAAACAGGACCAATAACGTACATGTATTGTACATTTTAGTTCTAGTCATGGTATACATAACGTTTTTAGAATGTCACACTTTTCTACTTTGCAGTATTGTGAATATTTTAGCAGCAGTTCTGACATTTTTCTAATCTTCATTCCTTTTTTTTCATTTTTATGACCCCTTCCATGATCAGACGATCTGTCCTACAGAGAAATTCTTCCACATGTGGTTATATGCAATTCCATGTAACCGTTTATGGTAGACGATGCACAACGAGGACACAAAGTCAGACGCTGCAGTTTTTACGGTACTTCACTGGTATGCTACCAGTGCAAATTCATTGTATTGCTCGCGTAGCAAATGCAATTTTCGCTGTCTTGTTTTTGTGAAAATCGCAAATATAATTTCCCTCATAAAGTTCACGTATGGATAGCAGCCATTTTTAATTTAATATATCCGCAACTTTTTGGTCATCTACTCTTATAGTAACTGACTCCTGATTTTTATGAGAGGGAATGGTTTGAGGTTTTCTTTGTGGAAAGTTCGAACAAAATTTTAAAACTTCCCGTTTCGAGGCATTTGGTAATTCGCAGGTGGTAAATATAAGACAGTGTCGTACATTGCCGACACACTTGACGATGTAGAATTTCACAGTTGCTGAAACATGCTGTAGTTCACTTATCTCCACAGAGAAATACAAGCAATCAGGTGAAAATGTGTGCCTGAACTACTAGTACATTGAAAAAACGCATTCCCTACGATGGAAAACTGTTTACCCCTTCACTCCTAATTCGTCCACACTATTGAAAACACGCTCTTGTGGTGAAAGGGTAAGACAAGGTATCACGGTAAAGACATCAAGGCAAGGGCACGTACAAGGTTACTAACATATCTCATTAATACTTCTCAAGGTCTTGTTTTCTTGTGAGTTTATACTTGTTGATTCATTTGATGACTCGGGTGCCAATGCTCAACGAATCCCTAACGTATCTAGTTTCCCTCGCCGAGTGTCTGCCGCTCTTATGTCACCTTCCCTCGTATTTTTTTTTTGGGGGGGGGGAGGAGGGAAGGTATTTTTTGTCTTTAACGTGAAACATTCTATTACGATTCCCATTCCTGAATATAGCCAGTCGGGGTCCCTGAGTCAGTGAGTTTTGTCGGGGAAGCGTTTCAGCTCGTCTGACGCCTACCGGTACAAGAGCCAATAGGGACCGCTGCCCACATCAGGTGTGAAGTATGCACTCCAGTTAGAACGAGGTCGATGTCGACTGGAGGCCCAGTGAAGTATGAAATTTCGAGGAACCGTCTACTTGGTAGGTTTGAGTTTTCTGAGGATCAGTTTAGACGGAAAAGCTGTGAGAAAGTTGAACGAACCGGGTTGATGAATTGTCGAGCCAACAAACGCTAGACATTTTTACTGTCGGGTGATTCCAACCGCTCACTGTGTGTAACGGCACATTTGCATCTCCACCTGCAATGTAGCGCCACCAGTGACCATACGAATTCTCTTTCCACTAGATTTTTTTCATAAAGACTGCCAAATACACCATGGGGCGGTTAGGTCTTACGGCGTACGGTGTTCCCTAAAGTAAACATTTCTACTACCGATACAAAAAAAAATTATACTACCCCCTTCTTGACAAGTGTTTCGTGAGAAGTACATCCAACGGACGACACATACCCGTCTAGCTTTTCTATGAGTGTTCACAAAGCCTTCAGAGACTGTGTTCATCTGCGATAAGACGAGCTGTAATGTCTTCCCTTGAAACAATTGTCAATTAAGATGTCGTTCGCTAATGATGTCAAAACATTCTTCCTTGTGACCTTGACGTCATTTTAAAGGGCGCGCTACTGTAGCGTATTTTGCTCAAAAATCACTTTTTTGCAAATATTCATTCAATTTTAATTGATTTGTTGACCAAAGATTAAAATATTTGTTGGATTCACCTTTTAGCTTGTCAAGCAATCGTAAGTTGCGTGATACAGAAGTGTTAATTTATGCAAATGTATGCAAATCACCCGATTTCCCAGCTTCTCTTTTCTCCCAATTTCAAGATTTCCAAAGAATTTAACTCCACTCTGGCTGGGTCAAATTTTCTGAAATTTTCACATTATGTTCTTCAAATGATGTATAACAAAACACCTATTTTGTTTGGCAATTAAATTCTCACATCTTGAGTAAAAGGCATTTTCATTTGCTAATCATGTTTTAATCCCTTTTTTGAGTGTCAATCTTTCAACCCATGCCATTTTAGAATGAGGATAGATAATGCAAAATAAAACAGTCGTTATTTTTCTACATATACTTTTCTTTCAAGTGAAATATTATAATTTCAGAAAATAGTGTCTTGGTTTTGACTTGAATTACCTTTATCATTAATATCAAAATTGAGGTTTTTTACCCCAAATATACATTCCCTTCATCCTACGAGTAAACTATTGCTACCCTACTAATCTTTAGATTCTCTGCTTTTTGAAAATATATAGTATGAGGGGGTTTCTTTCTCATCTTAGATTAGAAATATTCCTCTGAAAAAAACTCTGTTGGCAACATGCAGCTCTGCCTGTGTAAAGGTAGACAAGAGAGAGAGAGGTTTTCGACCTACAGTGACCCCAGGCACAAGGGGTCATTGACCACAGCTCACATTATGTATCGACCCATGTTTTCCGTAATCCCCATTCAGTTAGTTAATTGTAATTCCAGACTTGATCAGTTTGTTTGCTGAATCCTTTGATAATTTTGGACGCCATCCAAAAGACGTGGTTGGGGACAGACAACTAGTTCAAGTAGTGTCTGCTGCGTAATTAGATGGCAGCGAGCGCGCTCTGTCGTCAGGATAATCACTAAACGGTTGCCAAGGTGACGGCTTGTGGCAGACGCTCTGCGTCCTTTCAAGTTTACCAACCTTTGAAAGTTAAATTGACCGCAATCATATGCGACATTTACCCCGGCCATGCCAATCTCCAAGGGGAAAAATCCACACAGTTTGGGTTGTACAGCTGTAAGGGCTATGAAACCGGATACAATCAAACAAATACATAATTTATGTTATATCGATGGAACTGCGATGCAGTCAAGGGTCATGATGAAGGCATCGTATGTCAGCAGCCATGGATAAGGCGTTAGGGCGCTGGCACAATAACGCCCGCTTCGATTGCCAACATTGTTGCCCAATGGCAGTACCGTTTACAGAAAATTTACCCGCTTATTGCAACCGTGACTGCAGTATACCAGAAAATGGTAGCAAATTATTGAACGCTCCACGTTTTTGTCTGCCTGTGCTAAAATATGGACCTCACAACACTCAGGTACAATGCATAAGCAAAAGTGCAATTGTCGAGAAAAGAACATGATCACAAACTAAACCGCAAATAACTGATAGTATAAACAGGCATCGAACTTGCAAGAAAAGTTTGACTGAGACTGCCCTGGTACAACGGACCATAGTGGTAACGCGTGGTGTTCTACATCCACAGCCTACTGGCCGAAAAAAGGCGAAGTGCTTTATACTTGTCATGTATCTTTGAACTTTAGCTGTTTCGATGCAACCTATAGAGGTCAAGAAATTGTTTGGATGATGAAAACAACCTCTTCAAGATAAGCCGATAGCGTTGTGCGAGGCCAAATTCGACTTGAAACAAAAATCCTTATCAGGAATGGAACATTAAAGCCCTAAAAGCTGCGAGTTTTATGCATCATTTTCATGATTTTATTTTCGAACCAAAGTTGGTTCCTGGAAATGTGGTAATTGAAGGATATGTATAGAAGTATCACTTCTCGCTGATTTGGATCATGCCTAGGCGTTTTAACACATTAAATAATAAACGGGCGCCGAACTCATAAAAATGGCGCCCGCACGGAAAAGTACAAAAATTGCAGTATTTCCTGCACATACACATCCTGATCATTAAGGAAACAAGCATGATGCCATTTACTTAAATGTTAAACACACGATGGCCAACATTTTTTTGATGTAATCTTTATTTTCTCTGTCATATAATTAGTTTTTGAAAATGGCGGGAAATCTAAAAAGTAAGGTGTTATAATATTTGAATACACACGACACTTTCGACACTTATGACAGTGTTATACACTTTTTTCAGTCTTTAATGGGTCTTGTTCAAAGAAAACCCTTGGAAACCTGAGGATATTTGAGATTGATTTATTACACATTCTTAGCTATTGGGGCTTTAAATCTTGAGACGGAATTATCAGGCATCTCTTGCACCAAAGTATGCAATAAAACAAACAAGTGACCTTTCCCTCGCCATTTATGGTTGAGCCCAAACGCATCGTTATCAATGGTGACTGAGGACGTGTTCATAGCGAATTAGGGGTGAACAGGTCGGAGGTTTTGGCTAGAATCAGGTACAGCATCATCGACTCTCTCCTCTTATCTAGAATAGCACCTTTTCTTTTCTCTTTTAGTCACGTGAACGTTTCTTGCTGACGACTTTGGTAAAAACCAATTGTAACTCGTTATATTTTTTTTAAAACCTTCCCTAAGACTGCCTGGTCCATTCCTTAGCACTATTTCTAGGAGCCCCCCCCCCAAAAGTGATACATTTCAAAACTCCATCGTTGTAAATATGATCTGTTTAGCTGTCTTGCTCGAATACAGAGGGGAAAAATAGAATTGTATCACAGCCTAGGACCTGGAATAAGATTTCACACACGAGATGGCGACGAAAATATCCTTAACGACAGTGTGAGAAATCTTATTCCAGGTCCCGGGGATGTGAAATTCTCTCTCACATGATCGCAAAATGTGTTAAAATCACATCAAAAACATGTCTTCGACGTCGTACATGTCTGGAATTATCACAGCCCAGTTTTCTGGAACGCTGTTGGCCCGGTCCATGTAATACACATTGCGCCATTGTATAACATCTCGCGAGAACTAGTATTACGTTTATCGTCCAATTAGCGCTTATTTAGTCCAATTAGTCTCATAACGCTTTCAATTTGTGCAGAGTGTGAGGTATATGACACTCCCAGCGGTCAGGAGTGTCAGAATTTTTTTTCTCTCCTGCTGAGCGATTTCGAAATTACGTTACCAATTAAATCGCCAATTTGGATGCGAGTCATACAATGTCAAGTCCTAACGGAAAGGGAAGGGCAACCCGAATGTTTACCACTCACATAAAAATGGCATCAGTCGTAATATAGGGCAAAAACCTAAGCTATACCAATCTAGATTACCTCTGCCACTCAAGCAAAAATACGTCTGGAAGACAGATCTTCAGACTCTCAACTTTTTGACAAATACTTTCAATCGCTGTTATGCTCTTGTGTGAACTCATTTGGAAACCAGCACAGTAAAATAAGTTTTTAGGCCTACTGTGTCGTTTTTGTGAAATAGAAAGAGGGATACAGTCGTCGGAAAAGGTCGTATGGGACCCATACGACCAATGTAAACACTGTATCCAATACGATGGTGATTGATGAAAGTTAAGACATGTCTGTCATAATCTGCATCGTATAATTTAAATGTTGCAGCTATGATGATGAGTTGCATCAAGATATCGTGCACGGAATACATTGTTTGTAAACAAGAAACTCGCACAAGCGCAGTTCCGACGACTGTTTCCCTTTAATTTCCCCCGCGCAGTGGATGCAGTGATACGGCCATGTTGAATTCCAAATATCGGTAAATAATAAATTTATTTCTCTTGGACTGAGAAGCAAACTTGGAATGGTGACCCTGATTTTGATTCCTGATTTGGAAAGAGAATGCCTTAGAGTTTCCTTGAACAATGTTCAAGCTTAAGTTTGAGTTATTCGGTTAAGCAAGGCGCTCATTTTAATGGCGTCAATATGTTGGCATCCTGTTACCGCCATATTTCCT
Source organism: Ptychodera flava (assembly GCF_041260155.1). Taxonomy (NCBI): domain Eukaryota; kingdom Metazoa; phylum Hemichordata; class Enteropneusta; family Ptychoderidae; genus Ptychodera; species Ptychodera flava. Next base: position 15,401,962 of record NC_091943.1, read on the forward strand.
TGAAACTGTCGAAGCTGTGTCATAAGTGGCGTGATTGTATCACAGTCGACGATAGACTCGCGTCTGCTTGAGTTCTTGAAAAATTCGTCGCCCTGCTTTTATTTCAAATTCTGGTAGCAATAGTCTACATCAAGAACTCTTCATTTCATAATGTCTGGCTTGTTTTACCGTCTTCCTTATTCCTTGAACTATATACCGTGTTTTCCTCGTGACACGACTGTTCGCTCCGGCATAGCCGATATATACCTCTTCAAATTCCACGTTCGTCTGTCTGCCTTGTAACTCTTTTCTCTCCACTCTCAGCTGGGCTAAATATAACTCGCCATGACAGCCACTCAATACCTGGTTTCCCCCTGCTTGCATGTATCCCATTCGACACAAAACACCAGTATGGAACAGGAACAGACACAGTCGTTTCTCCTGTTTATCTTTTTTTTATTCCGAACAGCTCTGCGCATTTGAAGATTTGTTCCTGGAAAAGAAGACACATTACATGCACATAGCTCTCACACAGAGGACAATCTAATACCACAACTGTGAACAAGCAAATGGACCCGGATATCTGACACTACATTACGAAACATATTCACGGTTATTTTTTGAAAATTTCCAAATTTCTAGAGATTTTATCATGATATCTGCCACTGTTGCCGTGGGGGACCCATTATGACTTCCTCTGCTCCAACGAAACGCTGAATCTTTGAACGCCAAATGACATTTGTATTTCCGCATCTTGACAACGTCATCTCAAGATGTGATAGCCCATGTCTCACGGATGAAAACACAGTCTCGTCTTTAATTCGCTGACGTGGAAAAAAAACTGCGAATGGATTGTTCACTGAACATTGCTGAAATTACTTTCAGCGCCCCAAAAGAACGCACAACCCTCCCTATGGAAACAACCAGGGTGTCTACTATTCCTTCGTGAGAGATGCGGACCCCCTAGGATTATGTTTATCCGAAAAATTGCACATTGTTAGCCTATAGTCCTTCCATTAAAAATTGCACGTTTGCTAGTCTATTTGTAGCTGTTTCAGTGTTCAGACTTACACGCAATTGCCAACAGATTATCCTTGGTGGGACAAGAGAGCACGACAATCCGTCCACGAATTTGTGCACAAACTTTTCCTTGGTGAAAGATTAAATAATAGTTGTTGTTCTTTTATCTTTCTTCCACATGGAAGAAAACATTTCTCGTGTCCCGCTTACCTAACAAATTTGAATGTTGATTGTGTCTCACGTGTTAAAAATCACCTCGGCACTCCTTGCCAGATCGCGAATTCGCCCGTTTTAACCAAACCCATCGACTGTCTTCCTGCCAGGGACAAGGTTCAGTCCATGACATAGCTGAGACCACGTTTTGATAGGGACTGACGAAAGATATCGAGATCAATATTCGAAGATCTATATCTTATCTCCAGGGACAAAAGCTGCACGTTGCCTCTGTTGTTTAAGCGTTACAGAAGTTTTCAATAGGTAATACTGTTGAAATATTTCCAAAGCTTTCTATGAACAAGCCGTACAAGTGAATTCCGAACGAATCCATGATACAACCATTAGGTTGTACATTTTGGCGGCCGAGTATAGGATCATACAGGATAATTCGTTACCGTTTTTTTCACTATTTATGTTTACAATGTTATGACCAATAGATTAAATTGCCCTAGCTTCTTCACCTGGTAAGGCTGTGCTCGTTTCTTCGGTGTCAATATATCGTGACCACGACATCTTCGCACGTTCGTCGCTGGCATGATCTGTGGGCGGCTGTCTTAATTGCTTCTCTCTCTGTCTGTCGAATATACCTGTCCACTTGTCTTCAGGTCTAACTGTTTTTTGCTACAATTCTACTGTCTGCCTTCCTGTCTCTGTCTGATTTCTCCGTCTTTATATCTCTGTGTGATAGATTTCTATCTATTTATCTAATTTATTGTCTGTCACGTTTCCTCTACCAACCTATCTATATCTATCTATCTATCTATCTATCTATCTATCTATCTATCTATCTATCTATCTATCTATCTATCTATCTATATCTCTCTCTATCTATCTTTTTATCTATCTATCTATCTATCTATCTATCTATCTATCTATCTATCTATCTGTCTGTCTGTCTGTCTGTCTGTCTGTCTATCTATCTATCTATCTATCTATCTATCTATCTATCTATCTATCTATCTATCTATCTATCTAACTAACTATCTATCTATCTATCTATCTATCTAATCTATCTATCTATCTATTTTCTATCTATCTATCTATCTGTCTGTCTTTCCGTCTGTCTATCTATCTATTTATCTATCTGTCTGTCTATCCGTCTATCTATCTATCTATCTCATCTCTGTAATCTATCAATCTATCTCCATCTATACCAGTACCTATCTATCTATCTATCTATCTATCTATCTATCTATCTATCTATCTATCTATCTATCTATCTATCTATCTATCTATCTATCTATCTATCTATCCATCCATCCATCCATCCACCCATCCATCCATCCATCCATCCATCCATCCATCCATCTATCTATCTATCTAATGACTCCATCTTCCTATACAACTAATTCTTGTGACCCATAGCTTTTTTTCCATTCCACGGCACAACGCAAAAATCAAGTAGCGTTGCCGTAAAAAAGGGCTTGTGGTTTACGACGATGAAGACAACTTGCGTTACAGAAGTCACTGATAGCTCATCTAGGATGCTTGCTAATGACCAGCGTTCACGCGCAAAGATTTCACGAGTCACGCAGAGTCATATTCCAGTGACAGAGTACAGATCATCTGATTATTACAAAGTCTGGGACAAGTAGTTTCTCACATCTCCGACCATAGATGAGAATGAAAACAGTGCAGAACCCGTCATTAGCATTCGGTAAGCACGCGTATTACATTCTGAAACTCATTCTCTCGATGACGGATTTATTTCATTCAGGGCTTTTCGTCCAATCGTGCCGACTGATCGCCGATGACTAACGGCCGGGAGGTCGATGAACCCGTTTAATTAGATGAGATTAAATTCACGGCACTAATAGATATGAAATGCTTTATTGTAAGCTCCAAGAGTTAGTTCGCTATAACCAGTTCGGTTGAAGGGAAGAATTACAAAAGGTTATTCACGTGTGGTTTTTTCTAATAACGTTATTTGGGAGGCGCCCTACGACAGAGCGCCGTGTTAATTGCATGGGACAAAGTGTCCGCGTGTCGCGATACCACACGTCCCAGGAGAAGGAACACTCATAAGAAAAAAATATGGGGATAATTTCAAATGCCAAATTTAGTGGTTTCGTTTTTTTTTCGGCTGTTGTGTACCAAAGAAATGCCGATCGCAACCATGTCTTATCTTTTAGTCGCGCCGTAGCTAATCACTGTTCACGTATCAAGTACAAGGGCACGGATTAACACACGGACAGAGATCGATTTTAGTCAATGATGTCAATTTCACTGTGAAGGTCATTACCCTCGAGAGACGTATATTGGCGATGATGATGACTGCCAGCTATGCAGCCCGCTCGCATGAGTTGATTAACGAGTTTCGAGACAGATTTGTTCACGTGATCAAAGGGGTACTCTACGGTGCAATCATTCACGCTATTAACACACGATCTCTTATTACGTAGGTATATACGTATTTCTCTGTCTGTCTGTCTGTCTGTCTGTCTGTCTGTCTGTCTGTCTGTTTGTCTGTATGAACGTACTTATGTATGTATGTACGTATGTATGTATGTATGTATGTATGTATGTATGTATGAATGTATGTCTGTATGTATGTATGTACGTACGTACGTACGTATATATGTATAAATGTATGTACATGCATGTATGTGTGTATGTATGCATGCATGCATGCATGCGTCTATCTATCTATTAATGAATCAATGAATGTATGCATTAAAACACATACATATATATATAATATATATGTGTATATATATACATATATATATATATATATATATATATATATATATATATATATATATATATATATATATATATATATATATATATATATATATATATATGCGCACATATTATCACAACCACATACACAATGATTAATTGTCAGGGTAATCGTTCGTTCTGCACACCTGACGTGCTGTTCTGATTCAGCTACTTGCTCATATTTGTGTTGCGTCGAAAGGAATTACAAATTTCAAATGTATTCTTAAGACAGGTTTTTGAGAGAGGTCACAGACGTGTCAAATTGTATAAAGCGAACTTGAACATTACAAATCGACATACTTGGCGCTGTGTTATCCATATTACAATTTACTGTTGTTCACACATCACAGTGTTTAAATCTACAAAGACACCACTAATACTGATGTACATACCGTAAAAAATCTGTCACGAACATGTCCATTACGCCCACTGGCAAAGCCAGACTTTGCCCCATGGAGTTCGTGTTTACGAGATAATGGTCCACAATTTACGATTGCGGTTTCAAAGTCGCCGATGGAACGAGTCTGTTTACGAGCCCATGAGGCGACTGCATTCCAATAATACAGTGCTCAGAGGCACCTACCATTTGTGAAGTCTGTGTCAGTGAAATATATATTAACGTGTCTGTTTGCTTTCTTTTTAACAAAAGTAAGAAGATTTGAAATAATCGACTCGCGATCTAGTGATCGTTCTGAAGCTTTCAGGAAGGGTGTCTATGGCGCGTGAGTAAAACAGCTTCATCTTTCTTCTCTTACGACCAGCGTCGAAATAACCTGCAAATTCATTTTTAGAGCTTTATACTTAAGCGCAAGTACGACTCAGCTGAATTTTGGAGTCCCCTTTAGATTTGGTTAAATTTTGTATTATTGTGCGGTAAAGCTAGGAGAACATGTTTTGGAAATCACGAAATCCCATGACAGTGGGGACGAAAAGAACGGGCTGTTGCGATTCATTTGCGAACACGTCGAATGGAAAGCTCGTGTGCGATAGACATGTCAAAAAGAAGTGGTCTTCAATCAATGAAAAGCGCACACACGGAAGTACAAGCAACAAGTCATTAGGGATTTCAATGGTTAGTAACTCTTGTGTAATGTTACATAGACGTCGGAAGATCGAATATTTTTCCAGGAATATGTATCATAGATAAACACGCAATGACATATTTTAAACTGTGTGAACGCAAAATGATGCTATTTTCACAATTTCGACGCGGAGTCGTTTCCTCGAACTAAGGAACAAAATACAGAGTTCCATCAACGGTTTGATGTATCTCCAGTACCCTGAGCTTCGTTTGATTTACATTCTGGGTAACGCAAGTACTTTATTTCGCGAAGTTTCGAAAGGGAAAAACAAGATGGCGGCCAGACGATGACTCAGTGTTTCAAAGAATTTGGAAATAAGAGTGCGCCAACTGACGGTTTGGTTTATCTGTAAATACATTTTCCTCCTGACTCCCAAAACCATGTCAAAGTACCCAGTATTCAACTTGTCAACACAACACATGGGCCTCTATGTGGCTTTATTGTTGACAGATGAATGCCAGTCTGGTTTGACAATTCAGTTACCCATAATGAGAACGCTGGACAATAACATACACACAGGATATGCATGCCAACAGGTTGAACGTTGGGCATGACTTTGTGAGAAAAACAAGAGTTGAATTTCACTGACAAACCAAACAATACTTGGAACTATGCCAAAGTATATCTAGTGGATCATTGAATGATTAATGGTTAATGGATTTGATGAAGCCAAATTTGTAAACGTTTAGGAAATAAAATGTGTTTTTGTTTTCGCTTGGTGTTGTAGAAGCACATCTTAGTTCTTTTCTGTTATGAATGTCATCTGTGTTGACAAGATGACGAAACACTTTTGTAATTGCCTCTCAGTTTTTCACTTATGCTTCGGAGAACTTTCTTGATATCTTTTGATGTGTTTTTCGTTATATTAGTTGGTGTGGTATAATACAACATCTTGTTCTGATTCCAAACATGTACAAATATGGTCAATATGTCAACACAGCATGTTTGAGCGAAATATGTCCTGTGCTATTGAGTTCCAGTCCCAGAGAAAACTCAGCCATCAACACGATGATGATGATGATGATGATGATGATGATGATGATGATGATGATGATGATGATGATGACGACGACGATGGAATGTTTCTTTTGTACAGAGCCTCGGCAAATCGTATAAATGGATGCAAAATTGCATTCGTTTTCGCTCCCAAACAACATTAGAAAGAATAAAATACAATAACAGTGCTAGTGCATATTGTACACAAAACGTTTTGTTGGTAAGTCCGCAAGGAAAGTATGTCTTCTAGAACAGAGTAAACACAAGGATGGCGGCCATTTTGAATTTAAAGTGTCGGTATGACATTACCTGGTAATTTTTTTCTTTAGTACTAAAATTTGCACGGTGGCCCCTGATTTTTATTCTTGATTTGAAAAGGGAATGGTTTAAAGTTTCTTTGAGAAAAGCTGGAGCAAAAGTAAGTATTTTAAATATCAAGGCGCATACTATCTTAACGTTAGATTGAAGGCAGACAACACAACGTGAACAATAAGCTTACAGTGGACATAAGGTGCTACAGAAAAGGCGAAAAGAAACAAACTTTACCGAATTGAAAACGGATAGTACTGTAACTTTGAATAATATTGTCTTTGTTTTCATGTTATGAAAACCTTTCTGATATTTGTGAATATAAACAAGAAGTTTTATTTGAAACAGAAATAAAAACACTTGAATACATATAAACTCGCACCCACCGAAGATCTAATTAACGAATGTACATGGAGTATCTGTCGACAGGCTTTCTGGATAACAAGCTTCTCTTACGGTGACGCAACACTCGAAAAACTCCCAGTTAAGGTAGAACGCGGCTCGGGGATAGATATATATATTTGTACTCTCAAATTGCTATAATTTTTGTCTGATCTATCACTTGTGAGGGCTCATTTTAAAATTCATGAAGTGAGAAAGTTTTTTTTACAATCTTAGATTTTCGAAAATCGCAAGTTGTATTTCCCCGTAGAGTTAACAAAGGTATGGCGGCCATGTTGATGGCGGCCAAATATACAGGTAAGTGTCAGGTAATTTGTTTCTCTAGTACCAAATTTGCACGTTCACCCCTGTTTTTTATTCTTGACTTGGTAAGAGAATGCGAATGGTTCATCGAGGATTGTTTGAGAAAAAGTTTTAAGTCTTTCACTGTCGAGGCGCATACTGCCTTAAAGCTTCATTAGCAACAATATTGACTGAATTTTCCGGCGACCATTATTATTTCCGCTTGCAAAGTACAGGTGTCGATTTTACTAACCCCAAAAAACGATATGGAAATGCATCGGTATCGTTTTCAGTTTGTCCGCCTGTTCGTGTGTGCGTACAAATACGATGTCACTGTTGAGAAATGAATTGTTTAGGCTAGAGTTCATTGTCTGCATCCGTAGTGTTAGCTATTGATGCTCACAATTTACGTGCCGACTTACTTTACTGAGACGAGTAAAATATTGAAATAAAATAGTAATAACACACGTTAAAATCCACTTCTAACAACAACCAATCTGTCAATCATTTGGCAATCACAGCGCCCTCTCGTGGAAGAGCCATCCCACCTTCTTTTAAAACCGCATAGGAAGAGACTTAGATAACCACCGCCGACCAACCTTGCCACCACAGTCTGCCAAGATGTGCAATTCCAATAACGAAGTACAAGAAAGTTTTAACTTCTAAGTGGTTTTATCAGGCACGAGTGTCAGAAGTTCTCTGACACATCACTTGGGGAGTCACTATAAAAAGGTCGACGACTTTGCATTTGAGGCTGTCGATGACTGTCCCGGCAACAGCCAACCCTCTCTTTCATTCTCATCGACTTCTTTTCCATTTCGCGAGCTGATTGTTCGATGTTCATTACACTTGACATGCATTGTTCTAATGATTTATTTGAGCAAACATCGACAGCGTCTTACCTTGCCGTCCGGGTTTTTTATGGTGATTCACTGCGGGTACTATACGTGATTGCCTGCCACCGAGATACCACACATCAGCGACCAAAGGGGTGGAGGCGGCGGTAGCTGTAACATTTAAATTTTTCATTTTTTTTATCTTGAAAAGCAAGACAAAATCTAGCAAAACAAGTAAGCTTTTCTTGGTCTGTATCCTTACCTGTGTTGCAATAGAAAGTGTTGACCGACAAAACTGCATCGTCTGCAATATAACGGATGTTGACGATAGAATTTTAATAAAACCTGACATCACACACACACACACACACACACATGCAGTCCATGTCGACACATGGAACACAAATCATTTCGATATCGGATTCTGGGAGTGCAACACGAACCCGCATTTGCACAAGACTGAACAAAAATGGCGCTCTACAGCACACATACACGAGCCTCTTACTCAGGCTGTTTTCCAAGTAAACATTAAGTAGTTACAGATTCTGTGAAGAAAGTACATGCCAGACGGGAAGATCTTAAGATCGAAGGTCCTTTTAATGTCTGTGCTACGTGTATGCAACATGAGGTAACTCAATCAGACAAAATTACAGAGGAAGCCCGTGGCCATATCTACTAAGGGCTGGACCATTTGATGTCGCGAGAGGGTTTCACGAGACCGACATGTATTTTTTTTTTGGCTCCCAAAATTTCGGAAACTACATTACATGCATACACTCTCCAATTGCCACACATTTAGTCGACAACTCTGTGAATATTTCTCCAGGAAAATGCTACAAATGCTCCCGTCCATGAAAGTTTCGCTCCGCGCCTAGTTTTTTTTTCAATTTCGATCATATTTTCCCTCGGTCTGTCGATTACGTAAGAGGCGCTGACGTGGCGAGCTTTCTCAAAAAGGTCTTTCCCTCCGACCGCAGACACAGACGACCAAAATAGCGTGGGTAGCCTTGACAAGAAAATATGGCTAGACAGCAGACGTTTAGCATTTCACATATCAATATTCATGATTCTGGTCGAATCACTAGACAGTTTTGCGTCGATATCAATATTCATGATCCTATAAAGATGACATTATTGCTCTCCAAGCATCTTGAGGAGGAAAGCTGCCGTGACTGATATGCAATAATCGTGTGGCGTTGAATGTCTGTGTACATCGTAATTTACATATTTACCCCATCTCTACCAAACGTCAAAACCATTGACCCCTTTCCCGGTTAGCTACGACTGGTGAAACTGTTATGGATGCAGCGGTCGCGTATGCCAACATCACAGGGCCCTTTTCAATATCGGATGAGACGAAAACGGCAATATATAGACTGGGGAAGTTGCATGCTGCACGTGATAATAAAACAACGATTTTTATAAGCAGGCCCATCCTGTTACGTACAAATGACTTCGCCCCGGTATGAATATGTCAGTTTCTGTGGCGAGACAGTGATAACAGCAATCGACAGATGACCATCGGTTCTATAGAAATCATGCTGTGGAATACGTGTATATGGATTTGCGGCCGCTTATCCGAAAACTGAATTCCTCCAATTGTAAAACCAGTAGCATACCCCCTACCCTGGGGCTGTTCTGAATTGGTGTTTGCCGTTTGCTCTAAACCCAAATAACGCCTCGGGCTTGGCTGTGGAATAAATAACGGCTTAACCGCAAAATAGAGTGATTCGAACGTTGCATAATTCCTGCACCAGACAGGATTGAATGCAGGCTGTCACGCCGGTGAACAGACAGCCCTACGCAATTGGCTTACGTGTAGTGTTACCGGCAAGAAAACATCCTAAAATCGAAGGTCATTTTATCTGGGCTGTACCATTGCAATTCAAGGGGGAGTTGAATTACACTTGACACGTTGATAATATCAGTAGGCATTAATTTTAATTGCTGCTCCTGGGAAAGAAAAAAATTTAAAAGTTCCCCATCACTGAACAAAACGAACGACTGAAGATTCCTGGTCACGTCCGTCTCCCCTCTCCACCGAAATTTACGAGGTTCAACCTGCGCTCTTGTGGACTGACGCAAAAGTTCACAAGCATTAATCTTTATAACGCGGATTTTGGACTCGTCAGACTTGGTCAAAAGCAAACAACAGATTGGGAATACCAGGCGAATCTCCTCAAAAACCCGTCTAGACAGTGTTTGTGTTTCTGTTATTGTTCAGTGACCTCGCGGTGTTTGATCAGCAAGGTATCTGCTGTTTGTCTGGTCCGGGCCGCTGTGACCTGGTCCCGGTCAGAGTCTGTCCAACCTGCCCACAATGGTTCTGAAACCCCTTTTTGTTTGAACTCTGGTGCGACAAACACTGAACGTTGATCGATTTTTTGGTCCGAGAGACTGTAAAACTCAATCAAAGAAAGACAAGGGGTTTCCTGGCTGGGAGGAATATATAGTAAATGCAGAAAAAAGTTGTATTTCTGCACTTCAATAATGAAATATGCGTGTAGAGACACTTCTCACAGGTGCACAGTACATAGCATAGTAGCCTGGTTTTGTGTGTGTGTGTGTGCGCGTGAGAGAGAGAGAGAGAGAGAGAGAGAGAGAGAGAGAGAGAGAGAGAGAGAGAGAGAGAGAGAGAGAGAGAGAGAGAGTACCCTCAACTTTTAACGATTTATTATTTTGTATGTCAATACAGTTTATTGCTTGCATTTCAATTCCAGTCCGGACCAGAATTCGCTTGTCAACAGTGACAGTGCAGTCTACGCATGTACAGGCTGAGTTGACAGCTCTAGATTGTTCATCTCATCATAATTTGAGAAGTAGCACAAGACAACGATGTGGACATTACAAACAAAAACAGTTGGGAAAAACATCAAAAATTACACTTTTATGGACAATAGTAAGCACTGAAAGATGACGGTAATTTCTCTCCCAGGGTCATTTCACATTTAAGATAGTAAGCATGGCATGGATGGGGGCAAAGAGGAGCATACGGAGGTAGTAATTGGACATAATTTTGTGTATACAGGGAAGAGAGAGATGATTAGTGGGGGACTCCATATACCCCTAATTCCCCCTACAACACATGCGACAGGGAGTTACCAATGCCATGCTGGAAGGATGGACACAGGGGGTAATTTTCGTCTTGAGAGAAGATACTCTCCTCAGTCTGTAATTAATCCCGCGTGTACCTAACCTCAAAGAGTCTTTATGCGCTTGTCAGGTATGGCTTCTTTGTCCTGCTAAGTCAAGTCTAGACGATGACGTCATCAAAACATGGAGAGAACCCACGGTGTTCGTAACCCAAGGGAACATCAAACGGTAGCTTTCAGATTTCAAGAGTTATTACCTGTGACTTTTTATCAAGTTCTACTCCCAAACCCGTGTCGAAACATCAAGTGTTCAACTTGTTGAGACAAGGGAGCGTTCAGTTATTACGGCCGGGGGTGGGCCGGCAAAATCCGGGGGGGGGGGGTTCACCTTAAATTTGAAAACTGAAAAGGGGGGTCATGTATTTTTCAAACAGCTCAGATGGGGGGTCTCTTAATTTTCATAAGTATCCGTCCCGTCAAAAAGCAGTTTCAGTGTTCAGAAATATTCTGAGAGATGAAAATGATTCGCTGCATGATTTCATGATTCGCTGCATAATTTCATTCTCTGAAGTCATTTAATTGTAAATCCGAACAAAAGTATAATTATCTGTCACATGAACAGCTTAACTAGGCAGCTCTGAGGCTTGTCTAATTGTAAATTAAGCTCACTGAGAGCAATGCACAATTCCTATTACTTACATATTAGAGATATAGGAAATTATTTAACGGTTACCTGTAGACTACTATTACATGAAAAGTGAAATTATACTTTTAGGTGAAATTCCATTATCGTAGTTGTTGTCAACATCTGAACTTTCAAATACCCTATTTGAATCAAGTACATTTGTATCAATTATCAAACACCTATAAAAGCACAAATTAATTTAGTCTAGCATTGTAAAAAAATTATTCATAGTTTTCTCATAGACTCCAATGTATAGTGAATCAACATTTTGGTGAAATTCCAAAATCCAATTTTTTGCACACATATCAATTTGTAACCACCCTAGTCTAATCAAGTACATTAATATTAATCATAGAGAGTACATAAATACACAGATTTACCGATTTTTGTCTTTGAAAAAAATCATTCATAGTTTCCTCAAAGACTCCTATGTATAGTGGATGGACATTTTCAGTGAAATTCCAAAATCAGATTTCTTGTACACGTAATATGCACCTTTAACCATCATATTCTAATGAAGTACAATTATGTTAATTATTCAACGTCTGTGTATGCAAAAGTATAGCAAGTTTTTCATTGGAAAAAATTATTCACAATTTTATCATAGACTCCCATGTATAGTGAATGAACATTTTTGGTGAAATTCTTAAGTCAAATTTTTTGTCCACATATCAGTTGTAACAATCCTATTATGTCAATTGTCTGTAAATGTACAGATATAGTTTTGTATTAAAAAAAGTATTACATAGTTTTTTCATAGACTGCCATGTATAGTGAATCAACATTATCAACAGCTGATTATCAATTAAATCCAAATATCATTTTGTACACACATGCTTGCGCAAACATATTGCGACCTACCTGTAATTTCTGTCCAATCCCTTTTAGGGGTTAAGCTCAAAATTATAGCAAGTCTGAAGGGGAAATTTGAACATTCACACCTTGTGAGTTTGTAAGGAGGGTCATTTGAAAAAATCTGAGAATCTTTTTGGGGATTCTATCGCCCCCCCCCCTCCAGAGGTGTGTGTATGTGCAGCTTTACTCAAGCATTGTTGGGGGGGTCATGAAATCTTTGTCATCTTAAAAGGGGGTCATCAATTTTTTGGTGCAATGGGTAGGGGGGTTCACTTATTTTGACTGATGCGCAGGAAGAATTTGCCGGCCCATCCCCGGCCATAATAACTGAACGCTCCCTAAAATACACCCAGGTGAGAGATATTTGGACTCTCAAACTTTTACAATTCTTTTCCGATCTACCACTTGTGGGGGCTCATTCTAAAGCTCTTGGTGTAAGAAAAATTTCACCGTCTTAGTTTTTCAAAAATCGAAAATTTTATTTTTTAACATAGAGTTAACACGGGGATTGCGGCCATTTTGAATTTCAAATATCAGCAAATCTTGGGTAATTTGTTTCTCTAGTACCAAAATTTGCAGGTGACCCCCGATTTTTATTCTTGATTTTGAAGGAATATGATTGAAAGATTCCTTGTGGAAAGTGTGAACAAAAAGTTTAAGTCTTTCACATTCGAGGCGCATACTACCTTAATGCGTGAAATGGCATGCTATTGGTGTTAACTAAATTTTGCTTTGGTTTATTTATCATTTGTAAACAATATTATAGAATTGCACTCAATGCATTCGTTGAGCCAGACTGACACTTAACATTTCAATGTGCTTTCTACGGAGATAAACGTAAACTCGTTTTGCGGGGCCAGCAGCTGTAACCTGTGATGAATTTTTTTAGCTAACTTTGTTTTGTATGTCCATCGCAAGCCACTGTTGTACTCTCCACAACATGTCGAAACACCAACTGTTTAATATACGCGTAAGGTGCACCGTTATTGTTTACCCGTGAATTCTAGTCCGGACCAGAATTCACCCGTCAACGAAATTTACACATGTACAGGCGGAGCTAACAAGCTGAATACTGCCCACCTCAACATGTTTTAGGGAGTAGCATTAGGCACTTTTGTTGGCATTAAAAAGAAAATTAGTGAGAAAAGTAATCAATAGTTTCAGATACTGGTCCTTCAATAGAACATAAAAAAGGAAAACATTACCCAATAAGCCGACGTGTGAATGCCATTGTCGGGAACGAAATGGACCGATCAGGGACGTGGAGATGTGAAGGAGAGCTCCATTCGCAGAGGAAAGAAGACAAATTGTCAAATAAACCTCAGTCAGACGGTCCGGTAAAGCTTGATTAACGCTGGTCCACCGACGTGCTATTAAGTCCGTCAACGTGTATTGGTATTTTCCCCGACCATAGCGCCAATGCGACGTGTGAGTAAAACAGATCTAGAGCCGCTCTTTTTTCCCGCTAAGCTGCCAATCTTTAAATGAACGAAATAAACGGAAAAGTACATGCAAATCTAAAACTTACCCTTGGGAAAACGAGACATAGACATGACACATCAGATGCCTAAAATTTACACTTGGGACACTAATTTGTCAAAACTAGTTCATTAAACATAGGGCCAAAGTCCCTGAAGCTACTATAGACATGGATACAAAATTAAGTATTTCCTGACTGTATGAAATTATCTCACTAAGGTCATCCTAGGGACTTGTAAACCAAATATTAAAGCTGTCTAACCAGCGGTTTTGAAAAAAACAAGCGACTCAACAGTTTACAGAGCTCTGCTGTGTTATGTAGAGAATAACCTTTTGTGACACATAAGTACTGCGGTTCTCAAGATATTTGAGTGGACGGACGCCTCACAAACGGACATACATACATACATACATATATACATACAGACTGACGACGGACACCGGACGGATACCCATCCCAATAGCTTCTATAGACTATAGTCTATGGTAGCTAAAAATGAACCAGTCTCCAAGTTACACTATTAGGACAACAAGGTTTTGAGAAAGCTTGGCACATGTGGATTTTTTTTGTTTCTGTGAATCCAAAAACAGATACTGTCTAATATGATTCCTAATTCTAAAGTTTCTTGATCCAGATCGACAGACGTAGCACTGTAACTATAGTTACCAGGAACTGACGCACACTACGCCACAGAAGTCTTGACAAAGAGAGCGGAACGCATGGATACTTGAACAATTAGAACTTTTACTTGCATCAATTGAATTCAAGTAATCGTCATCCGGCAGTCCTAAGCCGGGCACTTAGTTTCGTTACACCAATTATCATCTGACCCTTTCGTTCAGATTTACTGTCTCCTATAAATTGCACCGATTTGGTCACTATTTTGTTTTGGTGTGAAAAATAAACGTCAGTGGGTTTGACACGATGCAGATCGATACAAAACAGTAAACGTTTGACGGTACATGTTTTATTCCAAGTGGGGAGTTTATTACCTGGATGAGCATGCTGTTCGTTTAGAAAAAAATTGCAATCGCTGTAAGAGTGCAGAGCGTATAAGTTAAAAAGCCAAATTATTGGAAACGCAACACAACCAACTGAGATGAAGGTGGGCGCGTGCGTCAACTTTTCCTGCGTCATCTGCATGTGACGGGACGACGAAACCACACAATGATAAACTCAGGAATCGGTTGGGGTTTGAATGCGTGCTGACCCTAAGTAACGTTGAGGTGTCAAAATGGAGAGGCTAGCCAATTGATGACAGTTTGACGGTGTTGGAGTTTGGAAACTCTCCGTGGTTTCGGTTCCGAAAGTACAACGAGGTTCCAGTCTGAGACTGAACACGATGGAAAGAATAACACAAAGACAAGGAAATACAACGCCAGAGAAAGGTTTCATCGGGTGGTCGTCAAACTCAGGTCAACTGTTGCCATACAATTTAACTAGATCACTATTCATTTTAATTTCACTGTCTTCATCATGAAGAAAGAGGCCAGTATGCGGCGTCCTACTTAGTGTCTTGGGCCAATCAGTGTGCAGCGGTTTGTAAGGTTGAGGCTGATTGGTAGATTGCCATTATTCAAAGCAAATTAGGGAGTCTGAAACAAAGGCTTCCGTAAAGCTGATTGGCTGTTTTTAGAAACGGTTCAGAGTGTCAATGATATTCAACAAACCAACAGGCTACGAGCTTCCGAGGCGCTGCACATCGCCAGTAGACTGTTATGACATGGGACGTCAAATGCAGAAGTGCACCGCGCTTTAATACTCTGTATGGGAAAGGTAACTAAAAAAAGTCGTAATAAGTTAATAGCGTTTCTTAATTCCGGCATCCAAGCAACTTAAACCTTGTTTATTGAATATGTCAGTCGAACCTAGCCTGCGAACCCGAGCAACACTGTTATCTTGGCCTGGAAAGTGCCCGATGTTTGTTTTTGGTAAACAATTTGAGGAAGGACTGCGGGGAAATGCGGAACCATAAATATTTATCGCTGGCTCCTGTGTACCTGAACTCTTACATAGCCAAACGTCGGTATTGCATTGCACTGCTTCAAATGATATATTTGGAGTTACACTGGAACCTGAAATGAAAAGTTTGGGAAGAGTAATGTTAACGTTTGACTAAGTTTAGTTTCCGTTGTTCAAACAAGGTACAGTTGAACACGCAGGGGGCTTCCTGAAGTGCCTGAAAATACCGGGGGGAGGGGCAATTGTTCTCACTCACATGTCATCCGGGAGAGACTCCAGAAGCTCGGCATCCAAAAATAGGTTAAACTTCCTCTATTAATTGTTGCACATATTATCATTTCATGTGACTTGATAAACTTTTATGTGGCTTCTGATTGCGTCATGCCGCACTGCCGATATTGCTGCACCGTTGGTCGTCAAATGCCATGGGCAAACGTGGCGGTTTCTACAACTCATTTACCGCTATAAGAGGACTGTACTTTAAGCAATCGCCTGCCGTTTGTCATGTGGTAATACGTAAGTCATTGTCTGCTCTGAGATTAAAAAACAGCCGCTCTTTGCATCATTCCCATGGCATCACGCCACTCACTTCTCCCCCTCGTGATCACGTGACAGCGTGAACAATCGTCGAGATACGATCTCCGAGTTGCCTGCAACACAATAACTAGCTGAGATATAATCAACCAGCAGCCAAGTTCAAACATCGTGACAAGTAGTGTTTTATACAAGGGTATTTTGAACAAAACTGCAAAAGTAATTGGGCAAGTGAAAGCTGTACACGACTGCCCCGCGCCAATAGCACTCCTTCCAACTCGTCTTTCCGTGGCTGCTCGCTGTCGTGACCCTCTCCCATTACAAATGTTCCTTACCTCTCCTCCCCACCACATACTTTTGTTCCATCAATAAATATCTCCCTAACTACCGAATCCTGTTCCCTGCCCGTTCGCTTGGCGTTTTCAACTTTGACCCGCCATGCAAAAGAATAGCGTTTGCTCGCCTGCTAGTGATGAAATATTGCCTAAATCGCCTTTTCCTCATCAGCTGGGGGCTTCAGGCAGTCTCTCCCATTTTTTATTCGAAAACAGAATCAAGAGACCACTGGTCAAATCCCAAAATAATACCAAGAAGGCATTTAAGTCGCCCTTCTGACATCTTGTAAAAAAGATCGTGAATTTTTTCCGTATGTAAACAGTAAAGGCACTCATACATTTCCCGACGGCTATTGTACAGACAAAGTCGCCATTTTGTTTTTGTGTGTCTACGTCACGAAATGCATCCTCGAAATCATCCTGGACTGAAAACAATGCCGACCATACTTCCTATGAGCGTCAACTAAAAAAAATCTTGCTCCATTGTAGTAGTCATGTTCACCGTGGTACAAGTGGGAAATCAACATTGCATTATGTGAAAGTTTCACGGGCCCAAGTACCGTGACCGCGGCAAGAAAAATGTGAACGCCATACTTAGTCAACTGTTGTAAACTAATTATTTATGGTCATTTCATTAGTGAAATTGGAAGGTAAAAGACATTTCAAAGTCAGCAGTTGCTTGTTTTCCAATTGTAATTGATGTTGACACAATTACCAGCATCGGTGCAGATGCAGTGGTATTTGCTACATTCGTGATCATGATAATAGATGCGCCTTAATTACCTCCACTTTAAAAATTGATTAATTTGAACAGTAAAAGCAACACCGCTAACGGTGATTAACCGCCGTCGATTAATAATACGCGCACCGCCGATGGACTTTTGTAACAAGTGGTGGAACTCTGCATCCGTACACCGAATCTCGCCTCGAAGAGCAATGAAGTTTCCGACCGTTCCTTAAATCAAGTTTGATGTTCCATGGGCCACAAGTAATGTAAAGTTCACAGGGGGTGCCCTGTCATGTCGATTTTAACTTTCCCCCACTCCCAACTATGTGTTCAATAACACGCATGCGCACACATGCAGCGTTTTCGACCTTTTTTTCGAGACACTTAAGCTGGGTTCGCGGAATTCGCATACACACTTGTTGATTTCTTTAGATCTTATTCCTCCATACCCCCCAAGAAATCAAATGGTTCTCCCCTAATCGACTTTCATGCAAACTTTGACGCGCGCAGAAATGGCCAATCAAAAGCATTAATTACAATTCTGCCTCTATTATCCCTGCATGCTGCTCACGTCCGGAAGTGTTTAACGACGCCAATAAACCACCGTGCAATTAATACTACACTGTATCAAGCTACCGGTCAAAACGAATGTTCATCTTTTTTTTTAATTAAAGACATACAAAGAAATTCCTGGACCCTTTATGTCAATGAACACTGAAAATATCATGGTTAGATATCTGACGCACCTCCTTTATACCGTTTTTGGTAGCTTACTAGCATTTCATCTGGACGTAACTGGGTTTTTTATGCTAATTAAAGAATTAAAAGACAGACAAATGTATTGTTGAGTTAAAACGATAACTAGTATTGTCATCTTCGAGCGAGAGAACAGCGGTCAACATCAAAGCGTCCAGACAACAGACTGGCATTTTTTTTCTCTTCAACGGTCTGCAGGCTCGCTGACCCTTTTCGTCCATTCTCGCGAGCCAGAGCAATAATTTCCGCTCCGCTGACCTACGTAGCGCTGAGCTGTTGCCGTAAAGAGGCGCGTGGTTTACGACGATGCTTTTCGTCACCCTAACATAAAAGAATAAAGCTTATATTAATGAATCAGTTATATTTAGCACACAGTCGACGCGTCAAACTGACCTATGCTGTTACTTAATTAATATTATAGTCCAGATCGGTTCTGTATTTGTACACATTCGAACATCTTTACTAGTTGTTATTACCAGCGCTGCGCTATTTTTTTCCAAATTATTTTTAAGATTCTTGCTGATTTTCACACTTTATTTGCTCCCATTTAATGCCATAAATATTTTTTGACTGTGATTTTGTGATTTTTTAAATTTTCCTTTTAGAATTTTCCGACCCGGCCATTATGCACCCCCTTTTTTCTAGGCGGAAAAAACCAGTGAACTTGGAGTCGGGGGCGCACATTGACCTCCTTATTGCACAGCGTGAAATTGATCGTGGTCACTTTTTTGATATTAATTTTATTAAATGTGTGTCCAGAATTGAACTGCTTCCCAGAAATCAAATCGATCACCACCGCGGCCTCTCCAGCGGCCAAGCATTGTCTGTACAAGCTCAGCACGTGTGATTTGCATCGTTTTAAATACAAACGAAAATATTTAACTCTCACAGAGCCTCGGGCGCGACCGACGACAGAAAGACAAGCAACTCACCAAATGCAAATATAAACATTGAACATAATTTCTGCGGGCAGGTACTTTGCACTAGCCTCTAAGCGAAAATAGTTCGTTCTGACCTGAACGGCAAATTTCAAAATTAATGCACAAACCAGCTGTGGCTGTTGGGTTTGAACTTCGCCACTGTACCTTGCTGACGCTGGGGAGACATTACAGTCGCAACAGCTGTAATTTTCGACAATGTTCCTATCATTTTCTGTTCTGGAACGCGGGTGTATATTTTTATTCCACTTTCCCTATCATGTATGTTAAAATTCAAGGTACAAAAGCAAATACAACGCACAGTGTATACAAGATGCGATGTCCTTGTCGGCAGGTTGCCTGAGTACGCGACTTGAAAGTGAAAGACTTAAAACTTTTTCTCAAACTTTCTTAAATGCAACTTTCTGCCACATTCTCTTACCAAATCAGGAATTAGTAAAAATAAGGGGTCACAGAGCAGAGTTTGGTACTGTGAGATAGGAAGTATCTATGGCACTTTCCGCAATTTGAAATTCAAAATGGCCGCCACCCCTGTGTTAACTCTATAGGGAAAGTAACATTTTCGCAAAAACTATGACGGCGAAAATTTTTGTCCCTCCAAGAGCTGAGCCCCTTCAAGTGGTAGCTCAGAAAAGAACTGTAAAAATGTGGTGTCCGAGTGTGGCCGAGGTGTATTCTGCCTTCACAATGCCACGGTCATAGGACACAACGACACATACAGGCTGTGAAGACAGCCTGGCTGGACGATAAGCGTATAGCATGATCTTGGAAGAAGAACAGTCAACGTGTAATTTACAACCGAAAAAAATAAATGATCGAAAACACGTCAAACTTTAGAGCAGCAGCTGATGGGATTTGAACTTGAAGGTAAAATGCGCCGCTAGGACAGATTTTCGGACTCTCGAACTTTTCCTATTTTTTTTTTTTTTGATCTACCAGTTGTGGGGGCTCGTTTTGAAGCCCTTTGAGTAAGAAAAACTTTCATTGTCTTAGTTTTATTTAAATAGAAAATTTTATTTTTCCCCGTAAAGTTAAAACATAGATGGCGGCCATTTTGAATTTCAAATATCTGTAAATCTTTGGTCGAAAGATTCCTGGAAGATATTTTTAGCAAAAGTTTAAGTCTTTCACTTTCGAGACGCATACTACCTTATACAGCGCAAAAATCGAATCTGTTAAGACGTTATGTTGTACGTAAAGGCAATTTTTATGAGCGTGGTGGGATGTTGTCGTTTCAAGTTCAGGTTGTATTTGTATGGCAGGGTTGTGGCGTTACCCATTATAGTTTACTGCCGCCATATATGAGAAAGAATAATAACTTCGGCCTATGCGCAATCTCAATTAAGGAAATATTCATATGAAACTCATTCCAATTGCAAACACGAAACACCACTGAATTGACGGTGACCGGAAAGGAAGTTGAGCACACCTGGTGCCCAGACCGGACCGGGGGATAAACGAAGTTGGACAAACAGGACGTACAGAGTTGTTCATAGCAGGTCAAAAATTAATGCCCTCATACTGTGGCGGATTCCAGTCAATTTCACGTCACTCTGAAAGTCATTCAAAACAGCGATTCACAAAAACACCACTTCATGAATTTGAAAGATGAATGGGAGAGTATTTTCACTGAATTTACACAAGAATGGGCGGCAGGAAACGCCTGTGTCTGATAAATATAGCAACGTAACAGACTGACAGACACTGTCTGGGGATAATGTCGTTTTCCGCACAACATGCCCAGACATGAAGGATGGCATACCAACGACTGTAGCACCACAAATAGCAACATGGAACGTGCTAAAAGCTTTATTAATATCTATTGACCATTATTGTTTTTTTTTCTATTTTGCTTCCTAGCCATGAAATGTACACAGTAACATGAAGATATGTAAGATAGCATTGAGAGTACCTTTGAAGTGTGTCGTTTCTAACATTTATATCCGGGGCAGAGCGGGGAAGGCAGGGAACAGCGCGTGCTTTTTCATCACAACGCAAACAGGCGAACTAGACATTAATAGTCTGAAATGTGATATTATTTTCGTAATAATTAAAAGTAATAAATAGTAATTATGAAACATAGCTATCACTAAAACGAAGTTTGTAGTTCATCCGGGTTGAGCTTCCTTTCTGCGGAGCAGCACTCGATAAAAACACTGTATATAATGTATGAGTTATGTATGACATAGGTGGCCGGCTGGCCTGCCATGGCGTCCAATAAACTAGAAGTATATAAAAGGGGAAGGTGGCCAGCTTACACAGCCAGTCCTCTCTACACGGCTTTGAAAACTGTCTATTTTACTCGCTCCTACCGTCTAAATCGCTGTATCTACTCTGCATTACTGATGGTTGATAAACTGGTCATCAAATCTGCCTTGTTTGGCCCTTCTTAATTGTCATCTTGTGAAACTATCGCTCTTCAAATGTTGTGCAAAGTCCGAAAATACCGTTTCTCAAAGGCTTGGCCCCTGTTCATGGCAACATCCGGGAATCTCAGCTGGAATCCGATGCCGTTGCTTATTAGCATAAATCATATAGCTGCAATAGTTGACCTCTGCATACAGCCTAGCCTAGCCGTTAGGGTCACCGGGCAGAGGTTACTAAGCTTTCATTGGTTGAACACTGTGATGTCAGACTATATGGTTTATTATTTTTTGCTCAAACTTTCCCCAAGGAATCTTTCAACTATTCTCTTTTAACATAACGAATAAAAATTGGGGTCACTGTGCAAATTTTGGTACTAGATAAACAAATTACCCAAGATTTATCAATATCTGAAATTCAAAATGGCCGCCACCACCCCTAACCCCCAACCCACACACACACGCTATTAATCCTATGGAGAAAATTAAAATTTTCGAAAAACTAAGACGTTGAATAGTTTTATTACCCAATGAGCTTTAAAATGAGCCCCTACAAGTGGTAGATCAGAAAAGAATTGTAAAAGTTTGAGAATCTGAATATCATTCCCCGAGGCCCATTCTACTTTAAGACGGGGAATTTTACCAGGAACTGTGATAGAAATATATCCGGGATGCGTAGCACAGTACCCACGTATCATTGATGCGCAAGCTATTGACATGTGCTTTACGTTGTAATCCACATACCGGCACATCTAATCGTCCTGAGATCCTATTACGAGACTAGAGTATAGGGCACCGGCAAACAGACCAAGATAGTGGCTTGACAGTGCGCGAAATGATGACAGCTTTCAAGGAAAAGCGCCTATATGTTGTTCAACAAGTAGCATGCACGTTTCTTGGAATGGAGAGGTCGGACTACGTGCAGCCAATTATGAACACGTGACGTCTTTTGTGACCGCCAATCCCCCTTTTTGTCTCCGTCTGCTTCAAAAACGCACCTAAAATCTTCTCGAAGCTGAACAAGCAAGTGATTATACCAACGAGGGTCATCAGTACTTATAGGAACTGGTCAGTTTCTTCGGCAAGGGGGGTGGTGTTTTTTTTCAGGCATCGAAAAGAGGCTGACCCCTGCCCCTCTTGGAAAAAAACAAAAACAGGCTAACCCCCTTTCAGCTTTCATATACAGGGTGACCCCGAGACAAATTAAGGTAAAACAAAAGGCGAAATGTAAATTATATATATATATATATATATATATATATATATATATATATATATATATATATATATATATATATATATATAATATATATATATTATATCTATATGCATATACATACATACATACATACATACATACATACATACATACATACATACATACATACATACATACATACATACATATATATATATATGCATATACATACATACATACATACATACATACATACATACATACATACATACATACATACATGTATTACATACATACATACATACATACATACATACATACATACATACATACATACATACATAAATTGATGTCAATCACTAATATCAAAGAGAGAACAGCAGCAAATCAAAAACTTCAGTAGATAATTAGATTGTTGCCAGCCATCATGTTAAGTGTTAATGAACCCATGTTTGGCTCAACTGAAAGTCTGTTTTTTCCTCATTTTTAGGAAAAGCTTAACATATTTCAGGGACAGTTAGCTGTATCTTTTGACAATTTTCATGATTTTTATTCTGTACATTAGCGACAGAAATGCCAAGACTTCACTTTGTCAACACAGCATACACATGTTATAAAATAGACCTCAAAACGGGTCCAATATTCGAGGTAAATAAATTGCCAATTCATGAATCTTGGTTTGGAGTGAAAATTCCGTTTTGGCATTTACATATATACGCTATCTCAACAAGCCTAACACTGGTCATTGCAATGTACCGTTAACCGTTTCACCATCATGCACTGTAAAAATAGCGGACGCTAGACGCGTCTTTACGCGTTCAAAATGTACATGTCGGTGTTCAAATTTGAACGGCTAGTGTTCATATTGTTAACACTAGTGTTCATAATATTAACAATGATGTTCTAAACCTGAACACTATGTGTTAACAACGATCTCCTTCAAGTGTTCAAAAACTCAGCATCACAGAAATTTTACAATACTGTGAAACAATTAACAGTCTTTTGTGTTTTTTTCTTTACAATGGCTATATTAAATTTACTATTGCTTCACTGTCCGGCAAAAGTACACGGATTTTGGTGTAACGAATTTCACACTAAGTGAAAAATATTTCCGGCCTACAATTGCTGAAAGCATGTTTTTTCTAAAAAAGGAAGTATACAAAATAATTTTACACGTTTATTACGGGTTGAAAGTTTAAAAACTAGAAAAGAAAATCAGAAAACCACCATGAACGTTTTAATTTTAACATCGGCGTGCAAGGGGCGTTCTACTTCTTAACACTTAGTGTTCAAGTTTGGTGTCTTTTCCTATCCCATGATGCATCAAAACGGAAGTTGCGACATTTTTCTTGTAAGCGCACCCTGAAGTCGTGATCGTGCGGAAGCAAGACCAGAAAGGGTAAGTTTCCTCTCCAAAATAGTAAAAGGTATTCGATTTTTGAAGCATCTATATTATCGTCCTTTGAAATTAATTGTATTGTACCTTTAAATAGCTTAACTACGTGAAAAAACCTTTTTCTTTCAGTGGCTGCTATACCAACAACTAGCTGTGACTACGCAGTGGTACTTTTGGCCATGGCGTATCGATCGATCTCACTCGGGTCAAGGGTCATCACAATACAACTGTAGTGATAACCCTTGACCTGAGGGCGATCGATACGCCTTGCATAGTACCGCTGCGTAATCACAGCTAACATATGTCTTTTAATAAACACAATCGCATGTAAAACATCAGTTAAACATCGTAGAGTATACAATGTATTGTTTCAGCATATGAGAGTTTGGCTTTTTAATTTTAATCAATTGATCACAAGAAGCAGCAAATATTTTGTAACAGTTTTGAAGAGAGGCACTGTATATGAAAGTCTCCACTTTTCCTTATAATAATCAGCCCCTTGTCTTTCATTGAAAGTTTCATCTCGCCATATTATCTATTGTTGCATTTTTCAGGATGTAAAAAGTTGGATTTAACTGAAAATCGAAGAGTTGTTATAGAAGCTGGTGGTACAGATAACGAAGAAGATGAGTGTACAGGTAGCTGTCTGGAAACAAGCTTGAGAAACTCAACTCATCTCTAATGTAGATTTAAACTTCCAAGGGTCAGTAACTGAATTTTGATAAATTTCTGTATTTTTGTTCTGAATTAATCTAAGCTTTGGTGGCATGCTATGATCAACTAAATGTTGCTGGGGAATAAGCTTTCACAGACGTGTAGTCTCCCTTATTTAAATTAAAGCTGATATTTCTTGTTAGCTCTTTCAAAATGTGTACATGAAAATCCATACATGCATTTATGAAAGTCATCTGTACACTCAGTCTCATCCATTTGAACACCATCTGACATCTTTGTATTTGCAGGCAGCTTTCAAGACAATATGACAAAATGTTTTTACATAAGAAAATTCAGCCTTGAATGGATGTGAAAGCGACAGATCATTCAGAGTAAAAATGTCCACTCTGAATTACTGATTTTTCTGAAATTTTCACTCTGAATTTTCTGTCACTTTCTGCTTCAATTTTTCATCCCCCTTGCATCTGATGAAGGAGACTTCACGTACTTTGAAAGCTTATGCCCTTGTAATATTTAGTTGATCATAGCCTGCTACCAAACCGTAAATTATTTTGTATTGTAGCTCAACACGTCTCTTGTACTTAGCAACTGGTTTTTAGCTTTGCTGTCAGCTAAATAGGTGGATGTGTAGCATTGTCCTCAAATTTGTACTTCCAAAGGTTTTTCTTCAAAACAGCCTGTGCGAATCCTTTAATATTTGGATTACAGGTCCCAAGGGATTACCCTAATCAGATATGTTCAAATTATGATGAAATATGCAAATTTATATTTTTGAGGCTAATTTTGCTATTTTTTGGAAAAAAATCTTCTTCTCTTTTACTGACGTCTTCAATATTTTGTAAACGTGTCCCTAAAAATGACCATCGTCAAATTTGTGCTAGTTGTGATGAAATATTCAAATTTTTATATTTCATGGCAATTTTTGTCATTTTTGGTCAAACAATCTTTAAAAAATCTTTTTTCAAAACTGCTAATCGAACAGCTTTGATATTTAGGACATAGTCTCTCTACTGGTAGTCTTTTTCAGATTGTTAAAATTATGAAGAAATTTGCAACTTTGTGTTTTTTGGCATTAAAGACATTTCAGACATTTTTAAGACATTGGGAATTACCAAAATGTGATATATTCAAGTTATGATGAAATGTTTATTTTTTCATTTTAAGGGTGATTTTTACCATTTTTTAGTAAAACAAAATTGTATAAAAATTAATAGCAGGGTACACCAGAATTTGAAAGGTTTTTACGAATATTTTTTAAATTTCTGAGAGGTATATTTTTGAAATGTCACCCATTTATTTCAGGGTTATTTAAAGATATTACAAACAAACTAACCTTTTTTTATGAAGGACTTTGTTGGACAAGGAAATAGGTTTACCCTGCCAAGGACCCACTTCCCCCACTTTCTGCATGTTGTGTCTTACTGTGACACTTTCACAACTTGACATGTTGTGTTTACTTTAGTGTGGACAACTATATGCCATGTGCACCAGAGAAGCCTTGATTAACTTCTTTTTTCTTCAAAATTTACTATTGTCCATATAGGAGGAAATGTCTTTAAGAAACCATCTTACAAAAATGGCATATGCATTTCATACATATACGTCTTTTCAAGACAAGAAGTATGCCAAATTTTGAGCTTTTTCAGATGATTTTGTACGTTTTAAACAAGTATGAACATAAAACGTAATCCACAATATGGTGATTTTTATTGCTTATGTTTTGATAGGAAGGTGTTAACACTGTTGGTTTTTTCCTCTGACAAACTTTACATACAAAGTTGCAATGTTTATTTACCCATTTTACAGTAAATTATTGTATTTTACTCTAGAAATGTTTCGTGTATTTTTAGAATAAAATAATTTTACAGGAAATCATTGGTCTGTAATGTTATTTCAAGGCTTGAACATACCGTGAACGCCCAAAATTAAAGGTGTTCAACAAGCGCGCATCATGTGTTCTAGCCTTTAACACACTTATCGTTGAACGGCGTCCATGCGTTCAAAAAGTGTTACAGCCCTTTGAACGCGTAAAAGCGTTCAATTTTTTGAACACATTTCCTGTGCAACGTGTGTTCAGATATGGAACACCATGGTGTTCAATACAATGTCTGATGAACACGTAGCGTTCAAAATCTGCACACGTGTGTTCAAAAATTGAACGTTGGTTGAACATGTAGTGTTAAATTTCTGAACGTCTGGAGGCGTTCAAAAAGTGTTACAAAAAGGCGTTTAATTGGTGTTCTATCCTTGAACACTTAACTTTACAGTGTGGTTGACCTCTACAGAAGAAAATGGGAGAGAAAAGGTTCAGAGAGTACAAGACACAGTGGTTGATATTTCACAACAAAAAATAACGAAGAAGCTGTATTGTCGTAAATTACAGCTGCTCTTCCTTAAAGGAGAACCAAATTTAACTCTTTTTTTTCATGATAATTTAGGCATAAAATGTTATTTTCAGTGACATTGCATTATTCAATTCTCTGAAATCGTCATTCAACAGCTGTCCTTGTACTAGCTTTCAATTTTTCACATTATGGTTTTCCATGTTAGCCTTTTAATGACAGGTTCAGAAACTTTTTAAGGGAAACTGTCACATCAGTAGTATTAAAGAGGCACTCCCACTTGGTAACATTTTTAAAACACATTTTTTAATGCCAACCGTCGATATTTGACTTGGCGACTGCGCGCGGATCGCGAGATATCGATAAAAACATGTCATTTCCCGAGCGTATTTTTCACATCCCGAAGTTTTACGATCGTTCTAATTTTGACTCAAAATCCCCCGAAGGTTTGTTGTTGTGCTGATTGACGATATTCTAGGGAGTCTACAATAAGTTCGAATGACGCAATTAATTTACTTCCCACTGCAAAGACTTTATATACAGCATTATGCCTTTACCTCAGGTAAGTTTTTAAAAACTTCTCCTTAGCTTTTGTCGTTTCATTATTCTAAATCGGTTGTATTATATTTTTAAC